>NW_014570278.1:14064-23637 GCF_001313835.1 Polistes canadensis
AATATACTGTTGGGACAAGAATATTGATTATTAATGTAAAAAAATATATTTTATGCATTCTTTACATTTTATACTAATTTCTAAATGTTTTATACTTTTAGTTAATTCTTATTACTACAAATATAGATTTATCACCAAACTAAAGAAAAAAATTGCAAGAAAATATTATATTGCAAGAAAAAAAGATGAAGGAGGTTAAAGAAAAATTAGAAAGAATACCTTTAATACAATCTATTAAACAAGTATATGAACAAATTATTTTTGATGATGATGATGATGAAGAAGAAGAAGAGAAATCGTCTAATTAAATGAAATATCTGCAATCTAAATCTAAATATGTTTATACGGAACCTGTAAAATCTGCGAAAACCATAGATTCAAAGAAATTGGATAAAATAGCAGAAGAAATATTAGACCATAAATTTACTTTAACGGCGGAAAGATTACAGGATTTGCATGAATTACTTGTAGCTCAACCTTCAGAAGATACAAAAGCGGAAGATCCATTAAGGAATTTACAAGACTGTAAGTAAATGTTTCCAAAAATTAAATCAAATTGTGGACCAAAGCAACGGTGAATGGACTATAACACAAGAATCCTTCTAATTCCTCCTTCTTCCTCCTATCAATTATTTGTATTGGAATGTTATTTTGCCATTTTTATTATTCTTTGATTTTTATGGAAAGCGGATCCGCCTGGTCCTAGTTATACTCGGTGCATACAGAGTGGTAAAAAACAGGCATTAGTTAGTTAAATCTTACAAATTACGTTTTCGGACGTAACAATCTCATATTAACATAAGCTGACCGACTTTAAAATTCTCGCAAGGATCCCTCAATTTTTCTCGACCTAGCAAGTGCGACAAGTATTCGGTCGACCAACGCTTCCAGAAATTATTGCTGCCGCGCTGAAGAAGCTAAAACCTATTTAACCGGTTCTCCGGTAATTTTGATAAATCGGCGTCCTGGATCAAAGTAGAGACTCTCTCATTGAGGAGATAAGAAAGAGTGAGCACTCGCAGATCGTCTGAGTCCAAGCTCAGCGGACACAACGAACGAGAATTGAAGAAAGCCTCGATTTTCACGAGGATGGTGGATAGCTCCTCAAAGGGAAGCATATGCTTGCCTACAACTGATTGCAAGTAGTACTTCCCCGACTTGACAACTGCTACCCACAACCCAGCATAATGCGCAGCACTGAGAGTAATGAACGTCCAGTTCGTTCCATCGTTGGCAAAAAGAGATGCCACTCTCTGATAAACTCCGAAGCACGGTTGAACATAGTACTAAGCTCTTTATCGGCTTCCTGAAAATTAGTAGCATTGTCGCTATAGAGGTAAATGCTGCGTCTTCCTACGAACCGACAATACGCACAAATGAAGGATTAGGTCGCCAATGAACTCGAGGTGGACAGTTTGAGTAGCAAAGCAAACGATTAATGCAAAGTAGCCCTTACCGGAGCGATTTCTGCTGTCCTTTGACAGACGCACTTGTACCGGACCAACATAATCGAGACTATAATTCGTGAAGGACCTTATCCCTATCACTCGATCCACCAGGAGCTCACCAAACAATTGGTGAGCCAATTGAGGCTTATCCCTTTAGCAAGGCACATAAGCCTGAATAGTCGATTTGATTAACCGATTCCTGCCTAATGTCCATACCTGCGACATCAAATGACTCAACGTTAAAGTCGGACCTCCATGGAGACACTGGTAGTGCGCATGTCGCACAAACAATCGACTAAGATGAGAATAGAATAAGATGAGAATGTTGAGGCAAGACTGGCGGATGTTACCGATTAAAAGGTATGTAAGAATGAGTCAACCGACCTCCTACCCGTGAGAGACTATCACCTTCACTCACAAAGGGGTGTAATTTGTTGAGCTAATTGGAATACTACCCTCAGTTTACACCTGAAATCATTCTGCTGCACAATTGCATGATGAGGTAAGTACTGTGCCTCTTGACAAGGAATCTCTGACTAAGTTTTCTACATTTGGTTATAAGTTTAAGAATAAATTTCTTTTTCTATCTCTATTTTCGAATTTTGTAATTGCTCCTGTGCAATCCCCCCTCTGCGACGTAACACTGATGAATCATATGCAAGTGAAGATATTGAAGAATTATTAACAGAACTAGTTTTAGACGAAGAAGAGAAATTGGACACAGCTAATGATTCATTGGACAATATCCAATGGAACGAGTTCGATAGTAGGCAACAATCATATCTGTTCACTGGAAAAAGCGGGCTTTTGTTAGATTTGCCGTCTGACATTAGCCCAGGTGAAGTTCTTTCGCTATTCTTGAATGAAACAATAACAAGTCTTTTAGTCACAGAAACTAATAGATATGCAGAGCAGAAATTACTTGAACATGAAATGACTGGTCACGCTGGACAAAATAAATGGAATCTCACCACTTCCGAAGAAATTAAAAAATTTATTGGATTGATGATTTGGATGGGTCTAGTACAAACACCGCTAAAGAAATGTTGGTCAACGAATCCTATATACAATTTTTCATTGCCGCGCAGCATAATGTCCCGCAATCGTTTTGAATTACTGCTATCAAATTTGCATTTTGCTAACAATGAAACGATAGTACAAAATAACAGACTTAGAAAAGTTTTACCACTTGTAGACATATTGATGGTTAATTATCAGAAGGTTTTTTCTCCAGGCAAAGAAATTGTTGTCGATGAGACAATGGTTCCGTGGAGGGGATGACTAGTATTTCGGCAGTATATTCCAACAAAGTCACATAAGTACGGTGTAAAACTGTTCAAACTGTGCTCCAACGAAGGATACACATGGTCTTCAAAAATATATTCTGGACGAGATACCAGCGGAAAAAGAAAAATTGGCATAGCAGAAAGTGTCTGCACTGAACTTGCAGACAAATTATTGAACGAAGGACGTACTTTATTTGTCGATAATTTTTATACTAGTTATGAATTAGCACTTAACTTTTTAAATTCTAAGACGCATGTGGTTGGAACGGTAAGGTGTAATAAAAAAAATATGCCGAGATTTGTAATGTCGTATCCATTGAAAAGAGGTGAAATGGTAGCACGAGAAGATCATAATGGTATTGTAGTACTAAAATGGAGAGATATTCGCGATGTCAGAATCTTATCCACAAAACATCCTCTCATCATGACTCGAAGCTCTGATTCTATAAATCGCGGTCGTCCTTCGGAAATGAAGCCTTTGGCGATAATAGAGTATAATATTGGTAAAAGTGGCATCGACAGAAGTGACCAGATTGTGTCATATGCAACAAACATACGAAAAAGCATCAAATGGTATCGCAAATTAGCAATATATTTACTTTTAGGGACAACAATCGTAAACGCACATATAGTGTATCAGAGAGCTACACAAAAAAAAATAGAGATAAGAAAATTTCGTGAATTTTTAGTCACAGAATGTACTAAAAAATACTGTGCCCAACACTAATAGACACGAAAGAAGGAATCTGTCTCACCACTTGGAGATTCGCAAGAATCAGCAGGGCAAGCCTGTAAGAAGGATGTGCGTACTGTGTTACCAAAAGAAGAGGAAAAACGTAGGACGCCAACAAGCAAAAAAAAACTTAAAAAAACGACAACTTATTGTTTGAATTGCCCAAAATCGCCACAGATGTGCTTGGACTGTTTCAACGAATACGACATAGTATAATGTAATATCTTATCCTATATAAATTAATAAAAAATAGAGTGTTATTTGTGTATTTTTTAAATTTTCATGTTGTATATTCTATATTTATACTTCAGAACTTGTTCCAATAAATTTGTTTTCAAAATGCAACAGAAAATCATATTTAACTTGAACAAGAAAAGCGTAACCCATATATGGGTTACGTGGGCCCCACGGAAACATGCCCGTAACCCAAGTACGGGTTACGCGGGACGAAACGTGTTAATCAACTTCTTTTAGTTTATTATTTACTCACTTACCTGAGCAAAATAAATCATTCGTTATTACTTACGTGTGTGAATTCATACCTCGTACACTGTAACATAACTCGCGCGGGCGGCCGGAACGGGGTGGAGAGTGGTCCCTGCTCCCAGTAGTGTTATCCCTTTGCGCTCGAGAGGTGAGTCTCACTCACCACGCAATTTTATGCCACAACTCGAGAGGTGACTGTCGCTCACCACTTCGTACGCTGCGGTATTTTGATGCGCGTCGATAGTTGTTCACGTTTAGTTTTTTCGACGCGGGTTCCTACGCTCTCTTTGTATAATCTTATGAAGTTTAAAATGATATCCCTTCAAATGGAGATAAGTCTTTCTTATCTGAAATTAGTACGCAGCCACGAACCGGACTGCATTTTTGGTCTCAGTTCGAACCTGACAGCCGTGGCAAAGAGTCTAGAAAAGTTAAAGTTTTTGATCCCCATTACCATGAATCGTGATAACGACATAAGCTCTAGTGAAGATGAGTTTGATTTAGAGTTGCTAAACGGGAAAATTACAGCTATACACAGAGAGCTTGACGAAACAGAGAACGCGAGCAGTGATGAAGAGAATGAGGAAGTAAGAGGTGTGAGAAGGCGAAAAATAAGAATAATAGACAGTGAAGGTGGCAGTGACAATGACAGTGTTGCTGAAGATGTCCCACAATCCGACAGTTCCGAATGGATTAGCTGTCCAGAATCCGAAGAAATACCCCAGAGAATCAAGCATGTGCTCGAGCTTCAACCTCAACGTCCAGTTTTGAAAACGACCGCTTAAATGAAAAGCTGCACAATATTCTAACAAGAGTTAGGAAGGATTGCAAAGTCTGCTCTCAACGAAGTACACCTGGCAAAAGAAATCAAACAACGTACTATTGTGATACTTGTCCCGATAAGCCGGGCATGCATCTTGGCAATTGTTACATAAAATATCACACAAAACAAAATTACAAAGAATAATGTTAAACAAATTATCCTTTAAAACATGTAAAGATACATTAAGTATTAAAATATGAAAGTTTTGTATGTTACTTTGCGTGTGTAATCATTTTATGTCAGCGGTAGTAAAGTCACGAAAAACGCTACAAAACGTCTCGAGTTGCTGGTAGGTCCGCGCGGAAACGGCCTTGAGTGCAAAGGGTTATCTCCAGTGTTCGGGGAGAGTTCGTCGGGCAACCCGACTCCAGCGATTGTATCGCACCCAGCGGCGACAAGCGGTCTGGGAGGTGACCGTGAGTGCGTCCGCGACCTGTGATATTGACTGCGAGCGCATCCGCGAGCACTTTGCGGCTGTACATCGTGCGCGGGGTGGAGAGCCGACGTTGCCGGACGTATTCTCGCGATAGCTTCTGGTTGACGGCACAGATGGGGCCCTGGTCTCGCCCCTCGGCAGGGGAAGAGGTCAACGCTCGGCTTTGGAAGATGAAAAACTTGTTTTCAGGGCCGGACGGGGTCTCCTGAGATCAGCGGACCCGGGATGTTACATTCTGACATCCATTTATAACGCGTGCCTGAGACTGGGAACTGTCCCTGATTGCTGGAAGGAATCCTATTCCATCCTTATCCCCAAAAAGGGAGACAAGGGCTGCCTGGACAATTGGCGCCCGATAGCGATGGGGGACACCATCTCCAAGCTTTTATTTTTATTAGTTTCTCTAATATTGCTACTAAACAATAAGGGTTAATATCGTCAGAATCATTAGAATGAATATTGTTAGAAGTTTCTTCTACAAGTTTATCAATATAATTTGATAATTCAAAATCAATACATGAACTTATAGCTGCAGAATTATCATCTTCTAGGTCCTCATCGTTGCAAAATAAATGGGTATAACAACTATTTTTTTTTATTACAACTTCTACTGTTTATAACTTTCTTGTAATCGATAGCTGTATCGTCAAAATTAAACGTTTCTAATTTTTTAAATATCCATTCAATATCATTTTTACATCCACATTTGTTTTGACTAATGTTTAATAATGCTTTTATCATTTTTTCAACCTCAGAAAAATTGTCAAGTGTGCTCATTAAACCAATAGCTCTCAGATAGAAATCTTTAACTGTTAATTTTATTGATAAAAAACATTTATGCGTTAACACGCTATGAATCAAGTGATCAATGTCAATCCTTATGTATAATTTTGGTAAAGTTTCACTTTTCTTCATTAAAAAATTCAAAACAGTTGGATAAATATTGTTTATAAGTAAGGTTACTAAAAGTTAAACATATTGAGTTATGCAGTTTTGCAGAAATATTCGTTACTAATTCTAGAGGTATTTGAGCTTTCGATTAAATCCATTCGAACAGCCAAAAATTCAGGATGCTTGTGTTGTGTCTCTCTGATAACATTTGGCAAATTAGGATGATTATATGATCGATATGCGTTATAATTTGATATAAAAATATTGAACCTTTGTGACGATTTTCAGCAAATAGTATGTTTTGAACTACACTTCTTCCAGTAGCATCTATGTAAACTATCGGCTTAAATTTCATTAGATCGTTATATAGATCAATTTGCTGACGATTCCAATACATAATAAAAAGTTTATTATATCCCAATTGTTTAATTATATTAACATATTCTAAATTTTTATTCTTCAAGTGTCTTAACGATTCAAATAACCTTTCCTGAATACCAAGATGGGTATTCTTCCGTTCATGACGTATCTTATTAAGAATAGGTACATTTGTGATAATAGAAGCTGCAACGTTACCATACTGTTGATATGTTTCTATGAGCTTTCTTTTGAACTGTTCTCCTTTCTATAATTTAATTTATTTGCGAACTGACGCCTCTGTTCTCCAGTAATACGTCGTTTTTTGGAATGGGAAATTTTGAAAGTATTTGCTGTGTGTATTAGCATGGACTCATTTTCATCATCACTGGAATTAAAAATACACTCTCCAAGAATAGCCGCATGGCATAATTTTTCAGTACATGAGCCTGAAATTTTTAGAATAAATTTATAAGTTTTATTTTCATTGCTAAGATAAATAACTGATTGCCGGAAAAATTCGAACGCACAAGATAATTTTACTGTAACATATATTAAGTTTGAAATAATAGATGTCCAGCTTTTTTTTGACGCTTAATATTTTTTATTATTGTAATCGATTTTCTCGATTGGTTTAATTTTTAACCTTTCTTCTTTAGTAAAAATTATATTTAAACTTATATATTTTTTTTGGGTTTCAACACTTTCACTTGATTCATCACTCTCTGGATGAAAAATGTCCTTATCTTCATCAGTGGTTGGAAAATTAAGAACTCGCTCCTTTAAATATAGATCGAAAATATTATTTTGGTTTTATGTCATATCAAAATATAAAGCAATTGGTGTTAATAAGTATTTTTCAAAAGGCATTTTCCAAATTTCACAAATATCTGTCAAAACAGAATCACTTCTTGGTTTAATTTTACCGTTGTTTGAACAAATTTCAAAATTTTCTATTCGATTTATAACTTCTACAAACAGCACAGCTGCCCAATGCGTCATTGTAAGAAATATTACAAGTTAATAATAAATTATTTAAATAAATACACAAATACTATGTAATACTGAATGTCATTTGTTTTTGCACGATACACTAAGTAGAGAGGGAAACGTAAGTAATGATTTCGCCTAACGAATATTGAAAAACTGAAGCAACTGAATTAACTAAATTGAGACGTAGCGGTCTTTCCCCGCCACTTCTAAGGTATGTCCCACCAAGGGCACCGATGTGACCTTGAAGTGGGGGTAGCTAACCAAATACATCACTCTCCAAGTTCTAGAAATTGAGATAGGATACCGAACGTGATAGCTAGGTTGCTACCGATAATCTTCTGATATTTGTCGACGAAGTAAAACACCGTAATCCAAAACAAATAGTCTCTATTTTCTGTAAAACCTTTTGTCGGGTATTTTTATCTTTGTGAATACGATCAGAATTCTCCGTTGCAATACATTCTTTTAAGTGTTTCAACAAATGACGGTATACAGAAGGTTCGTAAATGTACTTAATATTATTTTAAATCAGTAATTACCGTTTTCATCTTACTCGTTTTTACTTATTGACAGTTTCAAGTTTAAATTTTACTGTTCTGACGTTTTAACATCTGTAGATTCTTTTGAATCTTGATTGTAATAATTTTGACGAGTTTTTTGATCTACAGTAGAATTAGCAACATCTTTCAGCTCACATTTGACCTCTATCGAATAAATAGGATTATAATAATACGTACGCTAAAGGGCGTTGATCACGTGATCGACGTGTTCTCTTCTATTTTCTTATTTGAATCTTAAATTTCTCATATATTAATATATTTATATTATATATAATTATATATATAATATAAATATAATATATTATATTATTGTTCGAAAAAAATACGAGTACGGAGAGATGCGCGAAGAAAAGAATAGGACACTAAGAAAAAGGATAGGAGATGGACGAGATAGGCAAGTGGACTGTATAATGAGGAATGTACTGATTGAGTTCGTGTGTAACAAGGTTTATTAAATATAACGAATATAAAGAGAGATAACAAATTATAATATAAGTGATAAGTGTAATAGATGTAATAGATRTAATAGTRAAGAGAAGTAGTTTACAGAGGAATATGATGCAAAAAGATAGTGAAAGATATATCACGCCACGTGTACCGGAAGTACGTGGCACGAGAGGCCGTTGGAGAAGGTAATAACAAATATGATATTGAGAGAGGTCGTGAGTTTTTCGAATGAAGAAGAAAAGGCGATTATGATAGGTAAATGATGATATAGAAAAGAGATAGAAATAATCAGAAAGATAAGGCTAGTATGAGAGGTCAGAAATGATATAGCGATGATCAGAAGTAGAGAGAAAAGGCTAAGATATTACCAGAGAAGTTGATAATGAGAAAGACAGAAGGAGATGCTTAGATAGGAGATATAACGTAAAGATGGTCTCGATGAGAGAGAGCAAGAAGGAGATGAAGACTATGAGAAGATGTCTAATTTTAGAGATTTCTGATTACACGTCTGATCTGGTTTACTTGTGAAACGATTCTGGTTGAACCCCGCACCTTTTCGGTACGGGTTGAGGAACAGCGAGGACGTGGCAAGAAAACAATACACCAATTAGCACGTTCCGCGCTAGGAAGAGGAGACAAACAAGCAATAGGAGAACAATACGCTGAGGATGACGTCATACAGGACCAATGATCTGTTTACACGATAAGTGGCGTCATCCTTTGTTCAATAGGAACAATCGATATATTTTCTTCCTGAAGATAACAGACGGCGTCTTGATCATGCTGGCCGCGAGGTGCTGTAACCTACTCTGAGTGGCGCAATTTTCGAACATATGTAAGTTTGGGGATAAATCCAAACTGTAAGGCGACTCGCTAGGGGGGGCTGCTTGACACTCAGATGTAGCGACCTGCTGTCGATAAGCAGATTTCCACTTCACCCTATGCGACTACGAGCGCCGCCATCCTCACTGCTCAAACTTTAGCACTAGCACTCTAGCACAGCTAACAGCGCTTCTAGGGGAACATTAATATTTCCATAGTCACAAAGGATACTTCCGTTCCATCCGTTGAGCAATACACACGAGTACCGACAGGCAGGAAATAAAGACGTGC
>NW_014570279.1:0-14021 GCF_001313835.1 Polistes canadensis
TAACACTTTTTATTTGTTAGTATACGCTTTAAAACTTGACAGAAAACGTCTTTATGCTTTTCTCATACAGCACAATTTTAGAAATTTTATAGAATTTAACTACGATATAATCCAGAAAGAAGTAAAAATTTCTTTTTAAATATATTGAAAAATTTTAAGCGACGGTAAAAATGTGATACTAGAAACAAAACAATATGGATGTCAGGTTTACTGCAATCGAGTTTCGTTGAAGAAGAATGGAATTCTTCACATAATGTAACCAAAAAATGTTGTAATAAAATTATTTGTTCCCTTTTTTTAGACTGCAGTTGTCTAAATATGAAATCTATTTGCTGGATTTTAATAAAACTTGCACTTTTTATTTGTAAGTATACGCTTTAAAGCTGGACAGAAAACGTTTCATAGCTTCTGATAAGTAGAACTTGTTTAGATTTTTTTAATTTTTAATTACAAATTAATCTAAAAAGTAGCGAATATTTCTTTTTAAATATATTAAATATTTTTTAGCTATAGTAAAAATGTGCTATTAGAAACTCATCAGAATAGACGTTTGGTTGACTACAGTCGAATTTTGTCGAAAAATAATTGAATTCTACACGTGATGTAACCAAAAAAAGTTGTAATAAAATGATATTTTCTCTTTTCTTTGACTGCAGTTTTCGAAAAGTAAATAATATTTGCTAGATTATATTAAATATAACTTTTTTTATTTGTAAGTATACGCTCTAATACTTGAAAGGAAACGTTTTATAGCTTTTGTTATATATCACTTTATTAGAAAATTGATAGTTTTTAACTATGATTTAAACCAGAAAATAGCGAAATTTTCTTTTTAAATATAATAATATATTTTTAGCGACATTACAATTGTGCTATTAGAAACAAAACAGAATAAATATCAGGTTTACTACAATCGAGTATCGTTAAAAAAGAATTGAATCGTTTACATAAAGTAACAAAAAAATGTTGTAATAAAATGATTTTTTTTCTTTTCTTGGACTGCAGGTGAAATAATGTTTTTTGCCGGATTTTATTTAACCTAAAACTTTATATTTGTTATTATAAGCTTTAAAACTTAATAGAAAACGTTTTACAGCTTTTGTTATATAGCATTTCTTTAGATATCCGATAGTTTTTAACTGTTATTTTATCTAGAAAGCAGCGAAATTTTTTTTTGAATTTATTGAAAAGTTTTTAGCGACGGTAAAAATGTACTATTAAAAAAATAGCAGAATGGATGAAAGCTTGACTACAATCGAGTTTCGTTAAAAAAGAATTAAATTCTTCACTTAAAGTAACCAAAAAAATTTGTAATAAAATGATTTTTTCCCTTTCTTTTGGACTGCCGTTGTTAAAATATAAATGTTATTTGCTTGATTTTATTTGACTTAACACTTTTTATTTGTAAGTATACGCCTTAAAGCTGGACAGAAAACGTTTCACAGCTTCTGGTAAGTAGAACTTGTTTAGATTTTTTTAATTTTTAACTACAAATTAATCTAAAAAGTAGCGAATATTTCTTTTTAAATATAATAAAAATTTTTTAGCCAAGGTAAAAATGTTCTATTAGAAACTCAACAGAATAGACGATTAATTGACTACAGTAGAATTTTGTCAAAAAATAATTGAATTCTACACAAGAAGTAACGAAAAAAAGTTGTAATAAAATGACATTTTCTCTTTTCTTCTACTGCAGTTTTCGAAAAGTAAATAATATTTACTAGATTATATTGAATATAACTTTTTTTATTTGTTAGTATACGCTCTAATACTTGAAAGGAAACGTTTTATAGCTTTTGTTATATATCACTTTATTAGAAAATTGATAGTTTTTAACTAAGATTTAAACCAGAAAATAGCAAAATTTTCTTTTTAAATATATTAATATATTTTTAGCGACATTACAATTTTGCTATTAGAAACAAAACAGATTAAATATCAGGATTACTACAATCGATTATCGTTGAAAAAGAATTGAATTCTTTACGTAAAGTAACAAAAAAATGTTGTAGTAAAATGATTTTTTCCCTTTTCTTGGACTGCAGTTAAAATAATGTTTTTTGCCGGATTTTATTCTACCTAAAACTTTATATTTGTTTGTATACGCTCTAAAACATGAAAGGAAACTTTTTATAGCATTTGTTATATAGCATTTCTGTAAAAATTTGATAGTTTATAACTACGATTTAATCCAGAATGTAACGAAAATTTCTCCTAAATATATTGAAAAGTTTTTAGCGACAATAAAAATATGCTTCTAGAAATAAAACAGAATAAATGTCCGGCTTACTACAATCGAGTTTCGGTGAAATTGAATTGAATTTATCACGTAAATTAACTAAAAAAAGTTGTAATAAATTGATTTTTTTCCTTTTTTTTAACTGCAGTATGCTGAATATAAATGATGTTTGTCTAATTTTTTCAGGCTTAAAACTTTTTATTTTTAAAAATACGCTTTAAAGCTGGAAAGGAAACATTAGAAAGCTTTCGTTTAATAGCACTTTTTTAGAAATTTGATAGTTTTTACTATGATTTTATCCAGAAAGAAGCAAAAATTTCATTTTAAATATATTAATATATTTTAAGCGACATTACAATTGTGCTATTTGAAACAAAGCAGAATAAATATCAGGTTTACTACAATCGAGTTTCGTTCAATAAGAATTGAATTCTTGACGTAAAGTAAACAAAAAATGTTGTAATAAAATGATTTTTTTTCTTTTTTTTGACTGCAGTGGCTAAAAAGTAAAAAATATTTGCTAGATTTTATTGGACATAACACTTTTTATTTGTTAGTATATGCTTTAAAACTTGACAGAAAACGTTTTTATGCTTTTCTCATACAGCACAAATTTAGAAATTCTATAGACTTTAACTACGATATAATCCAGAAAGAAGTAAAAATTTCTTTTTAAATATATTGAAAAATTTTAAGCGACGGTAAAAATGTGATACCAGAAACAAAACAGAATGGATGTCTGGTCTACTACAATCGAGTTTCGTTGCAAAAGAAAAGAATTCTATTCCCTAAAATACCGAAAAAATTTGTAATAAAATGATTTTTTCCCTTTTTGTTGGACTGCCGTTGTTAAAATATACATGTTATTTGCTAGATTTTATTTGACTTAACACTTTTTATTTGTAAGTATACGCTTTAAAGCTGGACAGAAAACGTTTCATAGCTTCTGGTAAGTCGAACTTGTTTAGATTTTTTATAATTTTTAACTACTGATTATTCTAAAAAGTAGCGAAAATTTCATTTTAGATACATTAAAAAATTTTTAGCGACTGTAAAAATGTGCTATTAGAATCTAAGCAGAATATACGTTTGGTTGACTACAATCGAATTTTGTCAAAAAACAATTGAATTCTACACTTGCAGTAACCTAAAAAATTTGTATTTAAATGATTTTTTTTCTTTTTTTAGACTGCAGTTGTTAAAAAGTAAACGATATTTGCTAGATTTTATTTGACAAAACACTTTTTATTTGTTAGTATACGCATAAAATCTTAAAGATAAACGTTTTTAAGCTTTTGTTATATAGCACTTCTTCAGATTTCTGATAGTTTTTAACAATTATTTAATCTAGGAAGTAGTGAAAAGTTCCTACTAAATATATTAAAACATTTTAAACGACTGTAAAAAATTTATAATATATTTAAAAAANTAATATATTTAAAAAAACTTTCTGCTACTTAAGGGATTAAACCRTAGTTAAAAATTATAAAAAATCTAATAAGGAGCTATTTAACAGAAGCTATGAATCGTTCTCCTTCAAGCTTTAAAGCGTATAATTACAAATAAAAAGTGTTAAGACCGAAAAAATTTAGTAAACATCAATTATATTTGGACAACTACAGTCAAAAAAAAAAGGAAAAAATCATATTATTACGACTTTTATTGGTTACTTTACTAAAGGAATTAAATTCTTTTTCAGCGAAACTCGATTGTAGTAGACCTGACATCTATTCTGTTTTGTTTCTAGTAGCAAACTTTTACCGTCGCTAAAAATGTTTTAATATAATTAAAAAAAAATTTTTTTTACTTTCTTGAATAAATCGTAGTTAAAAATTATAAAAAATCTAAAAAAGTGCTATTTAACAGAAGCTATAAAACGTTTTCTTTTCAGCTTTAAAGAGTATACTTACAAATAGAAAGTGTTAAGTCCAAAAAATTTTGCAAAAATGATTTATATTAGGACTACTGCACTCAAAAAAAAAGAAAAAATCATTTTATTACGACTTTTTTTGGTTCTTTTACGTGTAGAATTTAATCCTCTTTCGACAGAACTCGATTGTAGTCAACCTGACATCCATTCTGTCTTGATTCTAATAGCACATTTTACCGTCGCTGATAATTTTCCAATATATTTAAGAAAAATTTTCGCTATTTTCTAGATTAAATATTAAATAAAAACTATAATATTTCTAAAACAGTGCTATATAACAAAATTAAAAAACGTTTTTTTTTCAAGTTTGAAAGCGTATACTTACAAATAAAAAGAGTAATGTTTAATAAAATCTAGCAAATAACATTTTTTCTCCAATAACTGCAGTCGAAAAAAAGGGAAAAAATCATTTTATTACGACTTTTTTTGGTTACTTTACGTGTAGAATTCAATTCTCTTTCGACGAAACTCGATTGTAGTCAACCTTGCATCCATTCTGTTTAGTTTCTAATAGAACCATTTTACTGTTCCTTAAAATTTTCAATATATTTTAAATAAATTTTCGCATTTTTCTGGATTAGGTAAGAGAAGAAAACTATTAGATATCTAAAGAAGTGCTAAATAACAAAAGTTATAGAACGTTTTCTTTCACGTTTTAAAGCGTATACTAACAAATAAGTAGTTTTAAATCTGATAAAATCTAGCTAATATCATTTATATATTAACAACTGCAGTCATAAAAAAGAAAAATAATCATTTTTTTAGAAATTTTTTTAGTTACTATACGTGAAGAATTTTATTCTTTTTCGAAGAAACTTGATTGTAGACAACCTGACATGCATTCTGTTTAGTTTCTTGTATCACACTTCTACTGTCACTCAAAAATTTTTTAAATGTAAAAAAAAATTTTCGCTTTTTTCTGGATTAAAGTGTAGTTAAAAACTATAAAATTTCAATAAAATTGCTATTTACCAGAAGCAATGAAACGTTTCTTTTCAAACTTTAAAGCGTATACTTACATTTAAAAGGAATGAAGTCTGAAAAATTTTGGCAAACATCATTTATACTTCGACTACTGCAGTCAAAAAAAGAGAATAAAAAATTTTATTAAAACTTTTTTTAGCTACTTTAMSTGGAGAGGTAAATCGTTTTTCGACGAAATTCGATTGTAGTCAACCTGACATCCATTCTGTTTAGTTTTTAATAGCAAATTTTTGCCGTCGCTATAAAATTTTTTATTATATTGTAAGATCAGGGGTGAGAAAGCAAAACACAAAAAAAGGTTTAATGATTAATATATTAAGAAAGTATCGATATTACAAAAAACGATCAAATTCCCTCTTAATATACCAGATATTCTAACAAAGAAAAACGGCACGTCTTAAAATCTATCGGATATACAATTCACACCGTTTTTAAATAATACGTTTTAAACGACTTAATAACACCATGTACGATCTCATAAACACAAATTTAAACTAAACTAACGAMTAGTAACTCCTTTGCACTTTAACGTCTGCCCGCCTCGACAATCAGCTAGTAACTGTCGCGCTGGTCCTGCCCCCAAACATAAACACCTATACCGCTATGTTTATATTAATCAGCTGGGGACTAACAGACGCGCATCATCCTTCGTCCCCACAATATTTAAAAGAAAYTTTTGCTGCTTTCTGGATTAAACAGTAGTTAAAAACTATTAGATTTCTAACGAGAAGCTATATACCTAAAGTAAAAAAACGCTTGCTGTAAGTTTTAAAGCGTACACTTACAAATAAAAAGTTTTACGACCGATAAAATTTAGCCAATAATATAAATATTTTTTAATCTGAAGTCCAGAAAAAGAGAAAAAATTATTCTATTAAAACTATTTATGGTCACTTTACGTGTAGAATTCAATTCTTTTTCAATTTAACTCGATTGTAGGCAGCCTAACATCCATTCTGTTTAGTTTCTAGTAGCACATTTTTACCGTCGMTAAAAATTTTTCTATATATTTAAAAGAAATTTTCGCTGCTTTCTGGATTAAACAGTAGTTGAAAGCTATTAGATTTCTAACGAAAAACTATATACCTAAAGTTATACAACTTTTGCTCTAAGTTTTAAATCGTATACTTACTAATAAAAAGTATTACGTTCGATAAAATTTAGCAAAAAATATAAATATTTTTACAACTGCAGTCTAAAAAAAGAGAAAGAACTATTTATATTATAACTATTTATGGTTACTTTACGTATAGAAATTAATTTTTTTTCGACCAAACTCGATTGTAGACAACCTGACATCTATTCTGTTTAGTTTCTTATAGCACATTTTTACCATCGCTAAAAATTTTTTAATATATTAAAAAAAAATGTTTGCTGCTTTCTTGATTAAATAATAGTTAAAAACTATCAGATTTCTAAAGAAGTGCTATATAACAAAAGCTACAAAACGTTTTTTTACTTGTATTAAAGATTATACTAACAAATAATATTTTGTCAAGTCTGATAAAATCTAGAAAATATCATTTATATTTAAACATCTGCATTCCCAAAACAAAGAAAAAATCAATTTGTTAAAACTTTTTTTGGTTACTTTACGTGTAGAATTTAATTCTTTTTCGACTCTATTCGATTGTAGTCAACCTAACGTCTATTCTGTTTAGTTTCTAATAGCACATTTTTACCGTCGCTAGAAATTTTTTAATATGTGTAAAAGAAATTTTCGCTACTTTGTAGATTAAATCGTAGTTAAAAATTATAAAAAATCTAAAAACTTTCTATTTAATAGAAGCTATGAAACGTTTTCTTTTAAGTTTTAAAGCGTATACTTACAATTTAAAAGTGTTAGGTCCGAAAAAGTTTGGAAAACATCATTTATATTTCGACTACTGCAAACAAAAAATAGAGAAATAATCATTTTATTACAACATTTTTTGGTTACTTTACGTGAAGAAATTAATTCCTTTTCAACATAACTCGATTGTAGTAAACCTGACATCTATTCTGTTTAGTTTCTAGTAGCTCATTTTTAATGTCTCTAAAAATTTTTCATAATACCTAGAAAGAAATTTTCGCTACTTTCTGGATTCAATCGTAGTTAAAAACTATAAGATTTCTAACAATTTGCTTTTTTACAAAAGCTATGAAACGTTTTCTTTCTAGTTTTAAAGCCTATACTAATAATTTAAAAGTAATATATCCAATAAAATCCAGCAAATGTCATTTATATTTTAACTACTGCAGTCAAAAAAACGACAAAAAATCATTTTATTAAAACTTTTTTTGGTTACCTTACTTGTAGATTTCAATTCTTTTTCGACAAAACTCGATTGTAGTCAACCTAACGTCTATTCTGTTTAGTTTCTAATATTACATTGTTAATGTCGCTTAAAATTTTTTAATATATTTAAAACAAATGTTCTCTACTTTGTGAATTTAATTGTAGTTAAAAACTATAAAACATTTACTAAGCTGCTATCAAACAGAAGCCATGAAACGATTAATTTAAGCCATAAAGCGTTTTCCGGCAAATAAAAAGTGTAAAGTCCGAAATAATTTGCCAAACATCATTTAAGTTTCGACCACTGCACTCAAAAAAAAGAGAAAAATTATTTATAAAAAAATTTTTTTGTTACTTACGTGAAGAATTTATTTCCTTTTTAACAAAACTTGACTGTAGTAAACCCGACATCCTTTGTGTTTAGTTTCTGGTAACCAATTTTAACTGTCGCAAAAAATTTTTCAATATATTTAATGAGAAATTCACGCTACTTTCTGGATTAAATCGTAATTAAAAACTCAAAAATTTCTAAATCGGTGCTATATAATAAGAGCTATAAAACGTTTTCTTTTAAGTTTTAAAGCGTATACTAACCAATAAAAAGTTTTATGTCCAATAAAATCTAACAAATATTATTTATATTTCAACCACTGCAGTCCAAAAAAAGAGATAAAATCTCTTTATTACAACTTTTTTTGTGTTACTTCACGTGTAGAATTCAATTCTTTTCCGATAAAATTCGATTGTAGTCAACCTAACATCTATTCTTTTTAGTTTCTAATAGAACATCTTTACCGTCGCTAAAAATTTTTTATTATACTTAAAAGAAATTTTCGCTTCTTTTTAAATTTGATTGAAGTAAAAAACAATAAATTTTCTATAAATGTTCTATTAACCAGAATCTATGAAACGTTTTATTTCAAACTTTGAAGCGTATACTTACAAATAAAAGTGTTAAGTTCGAAAAAGTTTAGCTAACATCATGTATATTTTAAATTCTGCAGTCAAAAGAAAACAATCATTTTATTACAAAACTTTTTGGTTACTTTACGTAAAGAAGTAATTCTTTTTCAACGAATTTCGATTTTAGTAAACCTGATATCTATTCTGTTTAGTTTCTAGTAGCCCATTTTAACTGTCGTAAAAAAATTTTTTAGTATATTTAGAAGCAATTTGCGCTACTTTCTAAATTGAATTTTAGTTAAAAACTATACAACTTCTATAAAAGTGCTATTTAACAGAAGCTATGAGACGTTTTCTTTCAAGCTTTAAAGCGTATACTTACAAATAAAAAATTTTAAGTCCGAGAAAATGAGGCAAACATAATTTTTATTTCGACTACAGCAGTCAAAAAAAAGAGAAAAAATCATTTTATTAAAACTATTTTTGTAACTTTACAAGATAAATTTATTTTCTTTGTCAACGAAACTCGATTTTAATAAAACTGACATCTATTCCTTTTGGTATTTGGAGCTCATTTTTAATGTCGCTAAAAATTTTTTAATGTATTTAAAAAGAATTTTTTGCTACTTTCAAGAATAAAACGTAGTTAAAACTTTAAAATTTTTATAAAAGAGCTATATAACAAAAGCTATACAACGTTTTCTTTCAAGTTTTAAAGCGTATAATAAAAAATAAAAAGTGACATGTCTAAGAAATTCTAGCAAATATCATTCATATTTCAACACCTGCAGTCCTAAGAAAGGGAAAAAATCATTTAATTACAAATTTTATTTGTTACTTTACGTGTAGAATTCAATTCTTTTTCGATAAAATTCGATTGTGGTCATCCTAAAATCTTTTCTGATTAATTTCTAACAGAAAATTTTTACCGTCGCTAAAAATTTTTTAGTATATTAAAAAAAAAAGTTTGCTACTTTTTTAATTTTATTGTAGTTAAAAACTATAAAACTTCTATTAAAGAACTATCTAACAGAAGTTTTGAAACGTTTCCATTTAAGCTTTAAAGAGTATACTTACAAATAAAAAGTGTTAATTCTAAAAAAATTTGGCAAACATCATTTATATTTTAACTACTGCAGTCAAAAAATAGAGAAAAAATCATTTTATTACGACTTTTTTTGGTTACTTTACGTTAAGAGATAAATTCTTTTTCGAAAAAACTCGATTTTAGTCAACCTAACATTAATTCTGTTTATTTTCTTGTAGCACATTTTTGCTGTAGCTAAAAATTTTTTAATATATTTAAAAGAAATTTCCGCTAATTTGTAAATTAAATCGTAGTTAAGAACTATAAAATTTCTATATATGTGCTATATCACAAAAGCTATGCAACGTTTTCTGTGAAGATTTAAAGCGCATAATTACAAATAAAAAATGTTAGGTCCGAAAAAATTTGGCAAATATCATTTATTTTTGGACTACTGCAGTTAAAAAAAAAAGGGAAAAAATCATTTTACTATGACTTTTTTTAATTACTTTACGTGTAGAAATCAACTCTATTTCGACGAAACTCGATTGTAGTCAACCTGACATCCATTCTGTCTTGTTTCTTACAGCACATTTTACCGCAGTTAAACATTTTTTATTATATTTAAGACAAATTTTCGCTGCTTTCTAGATTAAATAATTGTTAAAAACTATCAGATATCCAAAGAAATGCTATATAACAAACGCTATAAAACGTTTTCTTTCAAGTTTTAAGCGTATACTTACAAAAATAAAGTGTTATATCCAATAAAATCTAGAAAATATTATTTACATTTTAACAATTGAAGTCCAAGAAAAGAGAAAAAATCATTATATTAAAACTTTTTTTGGGTTACTTTACGTCAAGAATTTATGAATTATTTGACGAAACTTGATTGTATTCAACCTGACATCCATTCTTTTTTAGATTCTATAGCACATTTTTACCGTCGCTAAAAATTGTTTAATATATTTAAAAGAAATTTTCGCTGCTTTCTAGATTAAATAATAGTTAAAAACTATCAGACATCTAAAGAAGTGCTATATAACAAGACTATAAAACGTTTGCTTTCTAGATTTAAAGCGTATACTTACAAGTAAAAAGTGTTAAGTCCGAAAAAATTTGGCCAACATCATTTATGTTTGGACTACTACAGTCAAAAAAAAGAGAATAAATCATTTTATTACGACATATTTTGTTTACTTTACTTAAAGAATTCAATTCTTTTTCAACGAGTCTCGATTTTAGTAAACCTGACATCCATTTATTTTTGTTTCTTGTAGCATATTTTTACAGTCGCTAAAAATGTTTAAATATGTTTTAAAAAAAATTATCGCTACTTTCCACATTAAATCATAGTTAAAAACCTTAAAATTTCTAAAAAAAGGATATATAACAAAACCTATACAACGTTTTCTTCTAAGTTTTAAAGCGTATACTAACAAATAAAAAAAGTTATGTCCAATAAAATCTAGAAAATATCATTTACTTTTAACAACTGCAGTCGAAGAAAAGAGAAAAAATCATTTTATAAAATCTGCTTTTGGTTACTTTACGTTTAGAATTTAATTATTTTTCGACAAAATTTGATTGTAGTCTACCAAACATTTATTTTGGTCAGTTTCTAGTTGCACATTTTTACGTTTGCTAAAAATATTTTAATATATTTAAAAAAAATTTTCGCTACTTTCTGGATTACATCGTAGTTAAAAATTATAAAAAATCAAAAAAGTACTATTTAAAAGCAGCTATAAACTTTTTCTCTGAAGCTTAAAAGCGTATACATACAAATAATAAGTGTTGAGTCCGAAAAAATTTTAAGAACATCATTTATTTTTGAACTACTGCAGTAAAAAAAAAAAGGAAAAAAATCATTTTATTACGACTTTTTTGGGTTACTTTACGTGTAAAGTTCAATAATTTTTCAACAAAAATCGATATTAGCTAATCTAAAATTTATTCTGTTCAGTTTCAAATAACACATTTTATCTTCGCTAAAAATTTTGTAATATATTTAAAAGAAATTTTCGCTACTTTGTGAAATTAATCGTTGTTTAAAACTATAAATTTCTAAAAACGTGCTGGTTAACAGAAGCTATTAAACGTTTTCTTTCCAAATTTAGAGCATATACCTACAAATAAAAAGTGTTAATTTCGAAAAAATTTGACAAACATCATTTATAGTTCGACTACTGCAATAAAAAAAAGAAAAATAATCATTTTAATAAAACATTTTTTGGGTACTTTACCGGAAGAATTTAAATCTTTTTATACGAAACTCGATTGTAGTAAACCTGACATCCATTGGTTTCTAGTTGCATATTTTTGCTGTCGCTAAAAATTTTTATTATATTTAGAAGAAATTTTCGCTACTTTGTAAGTTTATTTGTAGTTAAAAAGTATAAAACTTCTATAAAAGTGCTATTTACCTTATGCTATAAAACGTTTTCTTTCAAGCTTTAAGGCGTTTACTTACAAAAAAAAAGTGTTAAGTCCAAAAAAATTGGGCCACATTATTTATATTTAGAAAACTGCAGTCAAAAAAAAGGAAAAAAATCATTTCATTACGAATTCTTTTGGTTACTTTACGTGTAGAATTCAATTCCCTGTCGACAAAACTCGATTATAGTAAACCTGACATTCATTCTGTTCAGTTTGTAATAACAAATCTCTACCGTCGCTAATAATTTTTTAATAGATTTAAGAAGAAATTTTCGCGGCTTTCTAGATTAAATAATAACTTAAAACTATAAAATTTCTAAAAAAGTGGTATTTACATAGAAGCTATGAAACGTTTTCTTTCCAGCTTTAAAGCGTATGCGTGCAAATAAAAATTACTAGGTACAAAAAAATTTAGCAAACATCATTTATATTTTAGCTACTGCAGTTAAAAATAAGAGAAAAAATCATTTTATTACAACATTTTTTTTTACTATACGTGTAGAATTGAATTATTTTTTGAAAAAATTCAATTGTAGTCAACCAAACATCTATTATGTTTAGTTTCGAATAGCACATTTTTACCTTTGCTTAAAAATTTTTAATATATTTAAAAAGAAATTTTCGCCTCTTTTTGATTTAAGCGAAAAAAAAATTTATAAAAAATCTAAAAAAGTGCTATGAAACAGAAGCTATAAAACGTTTTTTTTAAGCTTTAAAGCGTATACTTACTAATAAAATGTGGAAGTATAATAATATCTAGCGAATATAATTTACTGTTAAACAACTGCAGTCAAAGAAAAGAGAAAAATCATTTTATTACCACTTTTTTTTGTAACTTTACATGAAGAATTCAATTCTCTTTCGACGAAACTCGAATATAGTCAACCTGACAACTATTCTGTCTTTTTCTAATAGCACCTGTTACTGTCGCTAAAAATTTTTAATATGTTTAATAAAAATTTCTGGTGCTTTCTAGATTAAATAATACTTGAAAACTATCAGATATCTAAAGAAATGCTATTTAACAAAAGCTGTAAAACGTTTTCTTTCAAGTTTTAAAGCGTTTACTTACAAATAAAAAATTAAATATCAAAAAAATTCTAGCAAATATTATCTACTATTCAACAACTGCAGTTCAGAAAAAGAGAAAAGATCATTTTATTTCTACTTTTTTTGGGTACTTCACGTGTAGAATACAATTATTTTTCGACAAATCACGATTGCAGTCAACCTGACATAAATTCTGTCTTGTTTCTAATAGCACATTTTACCGTCGCTGAAAATTTTTAATATATTTTATAAAAATTTTCGCTGCTTTCTAGATTAAATATTAGCTGAAAACTATCAGACATATAAAGAAAGGCTATATAAAAAAAGGTATCAAAACGTTTTCTTTCATGTTTTAAAGCGTATACTAGCAAAAAAAAGTGTTTGGTCCCATAATATCTAGCAAATATAATTTATATTTCGACAACTGCAGTCCAAAAAAAGGGGAAAAACCATTTTTTTTAAAACTTTTTTTGGTTACTTTACGTAAAGAATTCAATTCTTTTTTAAAACTTGAAAGACAACGTTTTAAAGCTTTTGTTATATAGCACTTATTTAGAAATCTGAAAGTATTTACCTAATATTTAATTTAGAAAGCAGCGAAAATTTCTTCTATATATAATAAAAAATATCTAGCGACTATAAAAATGTGCTATTAAAAACTAAACAGAATAGATATCAAGTTTACTGTAATTGAGTTTCGTCAAAAAAGAATTGAATTCTACACGTAAAGAAACCAGTAAAATTTGTAATAAAATGATTTTTTTTCTTTTTTTAGACTGCAGTTTTAGAAATATACATAATATTTGCTAGATTTTACCAGAATTACCACTTTTTATTTGTTGGTATACGATTTAAAATTTGAAAGAAAACGTTTTATAGCTTTTGTTTTATAACACATTTTTAGAAATTTTATAGTTTTTAATTACACTTTTATCAAGAAAGCAGCAAAAACTTTTTCTAAATATATGAAAAAATTTTAAGAGACGGTAATTGTTGCGTATCCCACGCAACGAGTGAGTAGGGCGAAGCACCTAGGCGTGTACGGCCCTGCCAAGGCGTGAGACGCGTGCGACAAAGCAATATCGTTGTTTTTAGTGGTAACCACGGTAGCGCTAAGATGCTTGCAAGGGCTCTTTCTTTATTCTAGCTCGCGTTCTCCCACTACATT
>NW_014570279.1:14478-16591 GCF_001313835.1 Polistes canadensis
TTGACTACAATCGAATCTCGTCGAAGGAGAATTAAAATCTACACGTGAAGTAACCARTAGAAGTTGTAATAAAATGATTTTTTCTCTTTTATTAGACCGTAATTGTTGAAATATAAATGATATTTGATAGAATTTTACGGACCTAACACATTTTATTTGTTAGTATACGCTTTTAAACTTAAAAGAAAACGTTTTATTGCTTTTGTTATCTAACACTTCTTTAGAAATCTAATAGTTTTAACTTACATCTAATCCAGAAAGTAGCGAAAATTTTTTAAATATAATAAAAAACTTTTTAGTGGGGGTAAAAATGTGCTATTAGAAACTAAAAAGAACTGAAGTCAGGTAGACTAGAATCAAATATTGTCAAAAAAGAATAGAATTCTACACGTATAGTAAACAAAAAAAGTTTTAATAAAATGATTTTTTCTCTCTTCCTGACAGCCGTGGTCAAAATATAAATAATCATTGCTACAAATTTTTTTGACCTAACTCTTTTTATTTTTAAATATACGCTTTTAATCTTGTAAGAAAACGTTTTTAAGCTTTTGTTATATTGCACTTCTTTAGAAATCTTATTGTTTTTAACTATTATTCCACCCAGAAAGCAGCAAAAATGTCTTTWAAATATATTGAAAAATTCTTAGCGACGGTAAAAATGTGCTGTTAGCAACTGAACAGAATTGATATCAGGTTGCCTACAGTTGAGTCTCGTCGAAAATGAATTAAATTCTACACGTAAATTAACCAAAAAGGGTTTAAATAATATAAGTTTTTCTCTTTTTTTGACTGCAGTAGATGAAAAATATTTGATATTTGCCCAATTTTTACGGACCTAACACTTTTTATCTGTAAGTATACGCTTTAAAACTTAAAAGAAAACGTTTCACAGCCTCGTTATATAGCACTTCTTTTAAAATTATATAGTTTYTAAATACGATTAAATCCAGAAAGTAGCGAAAATTTCTTTTCAATGTAATAAAAAATTGTTAGCGACGGTAAAAATTTGCAATTAAAAACTAGACAGAATTGATGTCAGGTTTACTACAATCGAGTTGCTTCAAAAAAGAATTTTATTCTACACGTAAAGAAACCACAAAAAGTTTTAATAAAATAAATTTTTCTCTTTTTTTGACTGCAGTGGTCGAAATATAAATTATGTCTGCTAAAAGTTTATAGACCTAACTCTTTTTTTTGTAATTATCAGCTTTAAAGCTTGAAAGAAAACGTTTTATTGCTTCTGATAAATAGCACTTTTTTAGTAATTTTATAGTTTTACCTACGATTTAATTCGCAAAGTAGCAAAAATTTCTTTTAAACATAATAAAGAACTCCTAGCGACGGTAAAAATGTGCTATTACAAACTAAAAAGAATAGATGTCAGGTTGACTGCAATCGAGTAGTGTTGAAAGAGAATTGAATTCTACACGTAGAGTAACCATAAAATGTTATAATAAAAAGATATTTACGCTTTTTGTTGACTGCAGTAGTAGAAATATAAATGATGTTTGCCAAATTTTCTCGGACATAACACTTTTTATTTGTCAGTATACGATTTAAAACTTAAAAGAAAACGTTTTATAGCGTTTGTTATATAGCACTTCTTTAGAAATCTGATAGTTTTTTACTATTACTCATTCCGGAAAGCAGCGAAAATTTCTCTTTATTATATTAGAGAATTTATACGAAAAAAAAAAAAGAAAAATTTCTAAAAAAATGATTTTTTTCCTTTTTTTGACTGCAGTTTTCGAAATATAAATGATGTTTGCTAAAATTTATCAGACTTAGTACTTTTTATTTGTAAATATACGCTTTAAAGCTTGAATAAAGACGTTTTATAGCTTCTGTTAAATAGCACTTTTATAGAAGTTTTATAGTATTTAACTACAAATAATTTCACAAAGTAGCGTAAATTTCATTTAAATATATTTAAAAATTTTTTTGCGACGGTAAAAATGTTTTATTAGAAACTAAACAGAATAGATGTTAGGTTGACTACAATCGTATTTCGCCGAAAAAGAGATAAACTTTACAARTAAAGTAACCAAWAAAAGGTGTTATAAAATTATTTTTTTTCGTTTTATGGACTGCAGTGGTTGAAATATAAATGATA
>NW_014570279.1:17946-23581 GCF_001313835.1 Polistes canadensis
AACGCGGCTGTCGATACATGTGATTGGCATAATAAATGTGGTGGGAGAACTCAAGCTAGAAGAAAGAAGGAGCCCTTACAAGCATCTTAGCGCTACCGTGGCTACYACCAAAAACAAAGACACTGCTTTGTCGAGCGTGTCTCACGTCTCGGCAGGGCCGTACATGCCTTGGCGCTTCGCCCTACTCACTCGTTGCGTATGATACGCAACAGGTGTATTAAATGATTTATTTCTCTTTTTTTGGACTGTAGTTGTTAAAATATAAATAATATTTGCTAAATTTTATGGGACTAAACAGTTTTTATTTGTATGTATACGTTTTGAAGCTTGACAGAAAACGTTTAATTGCTTCTCATAAATAGGGCTTTTTTTAAAATTTTATAGTTTTTACCTACTACGTATTCCACAATAAAGAAAAAATTTCTTTAACATGTATTAAAAATTTTTTAGCTATGGCCAAAATGTGCGATAAGAAACTAAACAGAATAGATGTTAGGTTAACTACAATTAAATTTCGTCGAAAAAAAAATTAAAATCTACACGTAAAGTAATTAAAAACAGTTTTTTTAAAATTATTTTTAAAATTTTTTTGACTGCAGTTATTAAAATATAAATAATATTTGCTAGATTTTATCAGAAATAACTCGTTTTATTTATTAGTATACGCTTTAAAACTTAAAAAAACATTCTAAATCTTTTTTATATAGCACTTTATTGGAAATCTAATAGTTTTTAACAATTATTCACTCTAGAAAGCTGCCAAAATGTCTTTTAAGTATAATAAAAATTTTTAAGCGACGGTAAAAATGTGCAATTTGAAACTAAAAAATAATAGATGTCAGGTTGACTACAATCAAACTTCGTCGAAAATAATTGAATTATACGCGTACAGTAATTAAAAACAGTTTTAATAAAATTATTTTTTCTCTTTTATAGGACTGCAGTTGTTGATAGATAAATAACATTTGCTAGATTTTATCGGACCTAACACTTTTTATTTGAAATTATACGCTTTATATCTTGAAAGATAACCTTTTATAGCTTTTGTTATAAAGAACTTTTTATGAAATCTGACAGTTTTTAACTATTTTTTTCAGAAATCTGCGAAAGTTTCTCTTAAATAGAATAGAAAAATTTTAGCGTAAGTCAAAATGTTCTATTAGAAACTAAACAAAATGGATTTCAAGTTGACTACAATAGAGTTTCGTCGAAAAAATTTTAAATTCTATACGTAAGGTTACCAAAGAAAGATTTAAGAAAATTATTTTTTCTCTTTTTTTGACGACAGTTGTCGAAATATTATTGATGTTTGCTATAATTTTTCTGACCTAACACTTTTTATTCGTAAGCATACCCTTTAAAACTTAACAGAAAACGTAATATAGCTTTTGTTAAATACCACTTTTTTTTAAATTTTATAGTTTTTAACAAAGATTTAATCAAGAAAGCAGCGAAAATTTGTTTTAAATATATTATTAAAGTCTAAGCAAATTTAAAAATTTGCTATTTAAAACTAAACAGTTTAGGTAGCAGGTTGACTATATCCGAATTTCGTAGAAAAAAAATTGAATTCTACACGTAATGTAACTAAAAAAAGTAATAGTAAAATGATTTTTTTTCGTTTCTATTTAACTGCAGTAGTCCGAATATAAATGATGTTTGCCTAATTTTTTCGGACTTAACACTTTTTATTTGTTATTATACGCTTTAATACTTAAAATAAAACGTTTTATAGCTTTTGTAATATAGCACTTTTTTAGAAATTTTATAGTTTTTAACTACGATATAATCTAGAAAGTAGCAAGAATTTCTTTCTAAATATATTAAAACAATTTTAGCGACATTAAATTGTGCTATTAGAAACAAAACAGAATAAATATCAGGTTTACTACAATCGAGTATCGTTGAAAAAAAATTGAATTCTTCACGTAAAGTAACCAAAAAATGTTGTAATAAAATGATTTTTACCCTTTTCTTGGACTGCAGTTGAAATAATGCTTTTTGCTGGATTTTATTAAACCTAAAATTTTATATTTGTTATTATACGCTTTAAAACTTAAAAGAAAACGTTTTATAGCTTTTGTTATACAGCATTTCTTTAGTATCCGATAGTTTTTAACTATTATTTAATCTAGAAAGCAGCGAAAATTTTTCTTAAATTTATTGAAAAGTTTTTGGCGACGGTAAAAATTTGCTATTAGGAAAATAGCAAAATGGATGTCGAATTTACTACGATCGAGTTTCGTTAAAAAAGAATTGAATTCTTCACGTAAAGGAACCAAAAAAAGTTGTACTAAAATGATTTTTTCCCTTTTTTTTGGACTGCCGTTGTTAAAATATAAATGTTATTTGCTAGATTTTATTTGACTTAACACTTTTTTTTGTAAGTATACGCCTTAAAGCTGGACAGAAAACGTTTCATAGCTTCTGGTAAGTAGAACTTGTTTAGATTTTTTATAATTTGTAACTACAAATTAATCTAAAAAGTAGCGAAGATTTCTTTTTAAATATGTAAAAATTTTTTAGCTAAGGTAACAATGTGCTATTAGAAACTTATCAGAATAGACGTTTGGTTGACTACAGTCGAATTTTGTCGATAAATAATTAAATTCTACTCGTGATGTAACCAAAAAAATTTGTATTAAAATAACATTTTCTCTCTTCTTCGACTGCAGTTTTCGAAAAGTAAATGATATTGGCTAGATTATATTAAATAAAACTTTTTTTATTTGTTAGTATACGCTTTAATACTTGAAAAAAAAACGTTTTATAGCTTTTGTTATATATCACTTTTTAGAAATTTGATAGTTTTTAACTACGATTTATTCTAGAAAGTAGCGAAAATTTCTTTATAAATATATTAAAACATTTTTAGCGACAGTAAAAATGTGCTACTAGAAACAAAACAGAATGGATGTCATGTTCACTACAATCGAATTTCGTGGAAAAAGAATTGTATTCTTCACGTAAAGTACCCTAAAAAAGGTTGTAATAAAATGATTTTTTCCCTTTTTTTAGACTGCATTTGTTGAAAAATATGTTGTATTTGCTAGATTTTATTAGACATAACACTTTTTATTCGTTAGTATAGGCTTTAAAAGATGAAAGAAAACGTTTTTTAGATATTGGTAAATATCATTTCTTTAGATATCTGAAAGTTTACAACTATTATTTAATCTAGAAAGCTACAAATATTTGTATTAAATTTATTAAAAAACTTTAGAGACGGTAAAATGTGCTATTAGAAACAAGACAGAATGGATGTCAGGTTGACTACAATCGAGTTTTGTCGATAGAAATTTGAATTGTACACGTAAAGTATCTATAAAAAGTCGTAATAAAATGATTTTTCCTCTTTTTTTTTGACTGCTGTAGTCCAAATATAAATGATGTTTACTAAATATTTTTAGACTTTACACTTTTTATTTGTAAGTATACGCTTTAAAGCTTAAAAGAAAACATCTTATAGCTTCTGTTAAATAGAACTTCTTTAGATATCTGATACATATCAACGATTATTTAATGTAAAAAGCAGCAAACATTTTTCTTACATTATTAAAAAATTTTTTACGATGTTAAAATGTGCTATTAGAAACAAGACAGAATGGATGTCAGGATGACTACAATCGAATTTTGTTGAAAAATAATAGATTTCTACAAGTAAAGTAACCAAACAAAATTGTAATAGAATGATTTTTTCTTTTATCTTCGACTGCAGTTTTTAAAAAGTAAATGATGTTTGCTAAATTTTTTTGGACTTAAAACTTTTTATTTGTAATTATACGCTTTAAAGCTTTAAAGAAAACGTTTTATAGCTTCTGTTAATTAGCAATTTTATAAAAATTTTATAGTTTTTAACTGCGATTTATTTCACTAAGTAGCGAAAATTACTTTCAAATATATTAGAAAATTTTTAGCAAATGTAAAAAGGTTCTATAAGAAACTAAACAGAATATATGTTAGGTTGACTACAATCGAGTTTTGTCGAAAATGAATTGAATTTTAAACGTAAAGTAACCAAAGAATGTTGTAATAAAATAATTTTTTCTCTTTTCTTGGAATGCAGTTGTTGAAATATAAATAGTATTTGCTAGATTTTATTAGACATATTATTTTTTATTTGTTAGTATACGCTTTAAAACTTGAAAAAAAACAATTTATAGCTTTTGGTATATAGCTCTTTTTTAGAAATTTTATAGTTTTATACTACGATTTAATCCAGAAAGCAGCGAAAATTTCTTTCTAAATATATAAAGATATTTTAAGCGACAGTAAAAATGTGCTACTAGAGACAAAACAGAATAAATTTCAAGTTTACTACAATCGAGTTTCGTTGAAAAAGAATTGAACTCTTCACGTTAATTAATTAAAAAAAGTTTTAACGAAATAATTTTCCCCATTTTTTTGGATTGCAGTAGTCCGAATATAAATGATGTTTGCTAGATTCTATTGAACTTAACACTTTTTATTTATAAATATACGCCTAAAAACTAAAACAAACCGATTTATGCTTTTGTTATATAGCACTTCTTTAGAAATGTGATAGTTTTCTACTATTAAACAATCCATAAAGCAGCGAAAATTTCTCTTAAATATATTGAAAAATTTTTAGCGACAGCAAAAATGTACTATTAGAAAAAAAACAGATTCGATGTTAGATTAAATACAATCAAGATTCGTTTAAAAATACTTAAATTCTTAATGTAAAGTAACTTTAAAAAGTTATAATATAATGATTTTTTCTCGTTTCTCGGACTGCAGTTGTTAAAATTAAAATGATATTTGCTAGATTTTGTTTAAAATAATACTTTTTAATTGTAAGAATACGCTTTAAAACATAAACAAAAACGTTTTATAGCTTTTGGTATATAGCACTTTTTTAAAAATTTTAAATTTTTTAAATACGATCTAATCCAGAAAAAAGCGAAAATTTCTTTTCAGATATATTAAACAGTCATGAGCGAAAAATGTGCTACTAGAAACAAAACAGAATGGATGTCAGGTTGACTAAAATAGAGTTTCGTCACACGAGAATTGAATTCTACACGTAAAGAAAACAAAAAAAGTCGTAGTAAAATGATTTTTTCCCTTTTTTTTAACTGCAGTAATCCAAATATAAATGTTGTATGCCAAAATTTTCAAGACTTAACACTTTTTATATGTAAGTATACGCTTTAAAGCTTCAAAGAAAATATTTCATAGCTTCTGTTAAAAAGCACTGGTTTACATTTTTTATAATTTTTACCTACGATTTAATTTAGAAAGTAGCAAAAATTTCGTTTTCATTATATTAAAAATTTTTTAGCAAAGGTAAGAATGTGCTATTTAAATCTAAACGGAATAGATGTTTAGTTGACTACAATCGAATTTTGTCGAAAAATAATTTAATTTTGCACGTGAAGTAAGCATAAAAAGATGTAATAAAATGATTTTTTCATTTTTCTTTAACTGCAGTTGTTTAAAAGTAAATAATATTTGCTAGATTTTATTGGACATAACACATTTTACTTGTTAATAGACGCTTTAAAACTTGAAAGATAAGGTTTTATAGCTTTTGTTATATAGAACTTTTTCAGAAATTTTTAAGTTTTTAACTACGATATATGTTGTTGCGACCGATGCCTTAATCGGTACT
>NW_014570280.1:0-1446 GCF_001313835.1 Polistes canadensis
TCGGCAGGTCAATCTCTTCACAAACGTCACGTTCTGACGCGACTCACGGCCTTTGTCGATCGTGTAGGAACTCTCAGGGTTGGTGAACGGCTGCAAAATTCTCAGCTGGATGATGATAGTAAACATCCAGCCATACTACCTCGTCAGTCAAAATTCACCAACCTAGTCATCTCCGATGCTCATGCCAGAACTATGCATGGAGGAACTCAGCTGATGCTCTCCTACATTCAAAGGACTTTCTGGATTATTGGAGGTCGTGCTCCAGTGAAGTCCTTCCTCAAAGATTGTCTCACGTGTGCTARAATACGTGGAGTGAGAGCACAACAACTCATGGCTCCACTCCCGGCWTCTCGAGTGACACCATCTCTCGTGTTCGAGACTACAGGGCTGGATTACGCCGGGCTAGTCACCATCAAGACCTTTCAATGCAGAGGTGCAAAGTCCTTCAAGGGTTGGATAGCTGTGTTCATATGCTTCTTTACCTCTGCTGTTCATCTTGAAGTAGTCTCTGACTACTCCACCGAAGGATTTCTCAAGGCATTTCGACGGTTCACCAGCCGTAGGGGCATTCCAAAAACGCTCAGAAGMGACTGTGGTACCAACTTCCAAGGAGCAAACAAGCAGCTTAAGGAGCTACTCTTAGCTGCAACGAAGGAATCCCTCAAGCTCAAGAGACTTCTCCGTAATGACGGCACTAATTGGATCTTCAACCCTCCAGCAGCACCACATATGGGTGGAAAATGGGAGGCGGCGGTGAAATCAATCAAGTATCATCTTAAACGAACCATCTCGGATGCGTTGCTAACGTTCGAAGACTTCTTAACGTTCTTAGCCCAAGTTGAGGCGGTTCTCAAATCTCGACCTCTCAGCTCTCTCTCGGAGGACCCCGATGACATCAGAGCATTAACACCAGGGCATTTCATCAGAGGRGAAGCATTAACAACTATCCCCGAGCCTTCTCTAACAGACATCTCAGATTCCAGGTTATCTCATTTCTAGCGGATTCAAGAGCGCTTCCAGCAGTTTTGGAAAAGGTGGTCGACGGAATGCCTGCAAGCGCATCAGACCACATNAACGATATCAGGGAAGGGTCTCTTGTCCTCATTACCGACGAACGACTTCCTCCGTCAAAGTGGCCTCTCGCCAGAGTGATACAGCTACACCCAGGAAAGGACGGTCTCTGCAGGGTTGTCACACTGAAGACCGCCACCAGTACTATAACTAGACCTATCGTCAAGCTCGCACCATTGCCTTTCCAACCGCACAAGGAACAATAATTTTCTCAGCGGTCCAGCACATCTCGCCATGACAAATTCTCGAATCACGTTCGAGAATTGGGGRRRAGAATGTTCGAAAATTGCGCCCCTCAGACTAGATAGCAGCACCTCTCAGCTAGCATGATTAATGCGCCGTCTGTTGTCGCTAAGAAAAAGACATATCGATTGT
>NW_014570280.1:2708-10289 GCF_001313835.1 Polistes canadensis
AAGTAACCAAAAAATGTTTTAATAAATTGATTTTTTTCCTTTCTTTGTACTGCAGTTGTTAAAATATAAATGTTATTTGCTTGATTTTATTCGGACCAAAAACTATCTATTTGTTAGTATGCGATTTAAAACTTGAAAGAAAACGTATTACAGCTTTTTTTATATAGCTTTTCTCTATGTATCTGCTAGTTTTAAACTACGGTCTATTTCAGAAAGTAGCGAAAATTTCTTTTTGTATATAATAAATCATTTTTGAGAAGTTAAAAATGTGCTATTAGAAGAAAGAGAGAATGGATGTCAGGTTTACTACAATCAAATTTCGTTAAAAAAGAATTGAGTTCTTCACGTAAAGTAACCAAAATATGTTGTAATAAGGTAAATTTTTTCCATTTTTGAACTGCAGTTGTGGAAATATAAATAGTATTTTCTGGATTATATTGAACGTAACACTTTTTATTTGTAAGTATACGCTTCAAAACTTGAAAGAAAACGTTTTACAGCTTTTGTTGTATAGCATTTCTTTACGTATCTGATAGTTTGGAACTACGGTTTAATTCAGAAAGCAGCGAAAATTTTTCTTAAATATATTGAAAAATTTATAGTGACTGTAAAATGTGCTATTAGTAACAAGACAGAATAGATGTCAGGGTTACTACAATCGAGTTTCGTTGAAAAAGAATTAAGTTCTTCACGTAAAGTAACAAAAAAATGTTGTGATAATATGACTTTTTTTCTTTTCTTGGACTGCAGTTGTCTAATTATGAATGGTCTTTGCAAGATTTTATTAGACATAAAACATTTTATTTGTTAGTATACGCTTTAAAACTTGAAAGACAACGTTTTATAGCTTTTGTTATATTGCACTTTTTTAGAAATTTTATAATTTTTAACTACGACTTATTCCAGAAAGTAGCGAAAATTTTTTTCAAAATATATAAAAACATTTTTAGCGACGGTAAAAATCTTCAACTATAAACAAAACAAAATAAATGTCCGGCTTACTGCAATCGAGTTTTGTTGAAAAAAAATTGAATTCTTCACGTTAAGAAATCAAAAAAATTGTATTGAAAGAATTTAATTTCTTTTTTTGAACTGCAGTTGTTGAAATATAAATGTTCTATGCTAGATTTTATTTGACTTAACACTTTTTATTTGTAGGTATACGCTTTAAAGCTGGACAGAAAACGTGTCATAGCTTCTAGTAAGTAGAATTTTTTTTTTTTTTATAATTTTTAACTACGATTTAATCCAAAAAGTAGCGAAAATTTCTTTTTAAAATTAATAATATTTTTTTGGCGAAGGAAAAAATGTGCTATTAGAAACTAAACAGAATAGATGTCAGCTTTACTATCATTGAGTTTTGTTGGGAAAGAATTGAATTCTTTACGTAAACTAACCAAAAAAAGTTATAATAAAATGGTTTTTTCCTTTTTTTAAGATTGCAGTTTCTAAAATATGAACGTTATATGAATGTTTTTAATGGACCTAATACTTTTTATTTGTTAGTATACGCTGACGTTTCAACCCTGACGCATCCCAAAAGCCACCCGGACGTTCTAACCCTAAAGCAACCCCGACGTTCCAACCCTGACGCATCCCTAAAGCAACCCTGTCGTTCTAACTCTGACGCTTCCCCAAAGCGACCCCGATGTTTCAATGCTGACGCATCCCTAAAGCAACCCTGATGTTTAATCCCTGACGCATCCTAAAAGCAACCCGGAAGTTCAAATCCTGACGCATCCCTAAATCAACTTCGACGTTCTAACTCTAAAGTAATCCCGACATTCCAACCCTGACGCATCACCAAACCCACCCCGACGTTCTAATCCTGACGCAACCTTAAAGCAACCCCGACTTTCAAACCCTGACGCATCAACAAAGAAACCCCGACGTTCCAACCCTGAAGCATCTTCTAAGCAACCCCGACGTTTCTACCATGACGCATCCATAAAGTCACCTCAAAGTTCCAACCCTGACGCATCCCTAATTCAACCCCAAAGTCCAACCATGACAAATCTCTAAAGCAACCCCAAATATCCAACCCTGACGCATTCTCCAAACAACCGCGAGGTTCCATCACTGACGCACCCCAAAGCAACTCCGACGTTCCTACCCTAACGTATCCTAAAAGCAACCCGGAATTTCAAATCCTGACGCATCCGCAAATCAACTTTGACGTTCTAACTCTAAAATAACCCAGACGTTCCCACCCTGACGCATCCCTAAAGCAACCCTGACTTTTCAGCCCTGACGGATCCCTAGAGCAACCTCGACGTTTCTACCCTGACGCATACCTAAAGCAACCCCGACATTCAAGCTCTAAAGCAGCAAAGATGTTCCAACCATTACGCATCCCTAAAGCAACCGGTACGTTCCAACCCTTACGCATCTCTAAAGCAACCTCAACGTTCCAACCCTTTTTTTTTTTTTTTTTTTGTCAGGGGGAAAACCTTCAAAAGGCCCCATGGGCCCGGTACCCAAGGGAGTGTCGGATTCTTACCGACTAGAAACATACCTGGTGCAACACTCACACGCGAGGGGAGGAGGCAGGCGCAACGCACGACTAGTACAATTCAAATTGCCTTTGTGCCTCTCCCCTAACAAGCCCGGCCGGAAGTTCGCCACGCTTTCTCCCACACACGCACACAATCCGATTACTCCTGCATCCTGCGCTCTCAACAGAAATGTTTCCTCCCCGGAGGCGCTATCTCACAAACCTAGGCGCACTCAACAGTTAAGCATGAACCCCACTGGAGACGCAGGCTACTCACTCACTTCTGGCCTAACCTTACATTGAACGGTGTTCTGGTCAGGCCCACTCCACTCTCATACCATGACGGCACTCCATAAGGGGAAAGCGACGCACAGCTATCAGCCATTCGCCGCCCGAGTTACGCGAAGCGTCGCTTAAAGGGGGCCGCTTAGGAGCGAAACTCCTCTGCGGCCCAGCACGCCACCTTCACCCATTCATCCATTCTCTCTCTCTCTGCATTCTCCTTTTCGCGCATCACGCATCCCGCGAAGGACTGGAATGCAGTCCACCCCCCCAGCATATCAAGGGATACCCTGAGTATGCCAGAGAGGGAGACCCGCATCACCCCCAATTCCCTGACAAGACCGTCCCGCTCATTCACCAACGCAGGGCAGTCAACCAGGGTGTGATCCGCATCATCTACATTTGCTCCGCAGTGAAAGCACTGCAAAGATGCCGCTTTCCCTATTCTAAAAAGGTACGCAGGGAGGCAGCCATGTCCAGTCATCAGCTGAGTGGTGTGAAAGGTCGTACCTATATAGTACGGCCTCTCAACCCACTCATCCAACCTGCTAGCAATAGTTGCCCTTATTCGCGCCTCCGTTTCCCCCGTTAACCCTATTAGGCTAATCTCCTCTTCCTTCTATGCAGCAATCGCCATCCTCCTGGCCTCAGCGCCCAGCGCCACCTTAATGCTCGGAAGGACATTTCCCTCCGCGTCACCAAGGGTCGCATACACTTCCGCCAGTCGGGGCGCAAGATGATCGAGGGGAATGATCCCCGCAACCATCATTACCGCATGGAACGACACCGTTTTATAGGCGCAACACACCCTGATCGCCACCCTCMYCKGGAACGATCGAATGGCCCGCTTGACACGCATGTCCTCCGCGGCAGCGCGCCACCACGCCGGCGCCCCATAAAGAAGTACCGATTGGATCACGCTGCCGTAGAGGCGCCTCTTCTTCTCCCCCGGTCCGTGAAAGTTCGGAAGGAGCCTTCCAAGAGACCGGAGGATTCCCTCCGCCTTAGGAATCAAGGCCGCGAAGTGGGGCCTAAACGTAAGATCCGAGTCTAACACCACGCCCAGGTACTTAACTCTGGGACCTATGAAAAGCTGAGACCCCCTAACCCTAATAGCAGGGGCCGGAACATTCCTGCGTCTGCGGAGGGCAGAGGCAGGGAAGGTTATTTCCTCCGTCTTATGTGGCGCCACCTCAAGACTAAGCTCCTCGATCGCACCCACGATTACATCGAGATCCCGTTCCGCGTTCGCGATCGCCTCTGACAGGTCCCGACCTAATGACAGGAGGGACGTATCGTCTGCATAACAGACTAACCGGGAACCCCCTGGCATCGGAACCTGGAGGACACTGTCATAGGCGATATTCCACAGGGTTCGTCCCAGCACCGAACCCTGCGGGACCCCGCACGACACCCGTCTTTCCACCATTCGTCCTCGCTACCCGACAAAACTCAACGATCGCTCCGATAGATAGCTCCTTACAATGTTCGCGATATACGTGGGAAGACCCTTCTCGTCCAACGCCTTGAAGATGGTCTCCCACGGTAGCGAGTTGAACGCATTGCTGATTTCCAGCGAGGTCAGGATCCCGACGCGCTCACTGTCCACGCACTCCCGCACAATACATTTCACCACCATAATGGCACCTACCGTTGAGCGTTCAACGCGAAAGCCATGCTGCGCCTGTGAAAGCAGACACCTTGACTCCAGGCATTCACCAATCCTTGACACCATTATCCTTTCAAGAAGTTTTCCAATCTCATCCAGCAGGCAGATCGGTCTGTAGGAGCCAGGCAGGTCGGGTTGGGCGTCCTGCTTCTTCTTTATCAGGACCAGCCTAGCCCTCTTCCAGGCTGTWGGAAAGTTGCTGGTCCTAAGACACTCCGTAAAAAGCTCCGCGAGACCGACCCCGCAGTGTGCTGCCGCCGCTCTTATAACTATGCCCGGGACACTATCCGATCCCGGAGCATTCCCACCGGTTATCCTCTTCGTTGCAGCCAGCACCTCTTCCGGCGTTACCGCTACACCATCCACCTGCACACCGCGCACATTCTGAGCTTTGATCTGCTCCACCTGGGGAAAGAGGCCTCCCAACACCTGGTCCAAAACGTCCGGTTCGAGCACCTCCGTCAGGGGTGCAGAGTATGGCCTTAGCTTTCAAATGACCAGGCGATATGGTCTGCCCCACGGGTCTGCCTCCAGTGTCCCTATAAAGTCTCTGCAGGCAGTGGCTTTGGGCTTCTTAGTGGCCCTCTTCAAAAGTTTTTTAGTCTCCCTGCAAGCTTTCAGACACATCTCTATTCTTCTTTGGTCCCCGCTGCGTCTGGCCTTCAGAAAGCGCCTCCTAGCCGCAGTCGCTTCCGCCTTAAGAGCAAACAGTTCCTGCGACCACAGCACGCCTTCCTCTTTTTGTTTTTAGTGTTCCCCGCTCTCGACAGTGCCATGTCGCACACGCGCACCAACATTCCGCGAAGCCACTTAACATACAATCGCGCACTACACACTCCACCAAGACGCGTCCAGTCGCCCGATATGAGAGCCGCAGCGAGCATGTCCTCGTCCGCAGCCCGCGCATTCCTCCAAAGGAAAGTCTTGTCAGGCCGACACAAGCCTCGGACAACTGCAGTCTCGTGGCAATACTCAAAAACGACATACGCATGGTCCGAAAGGGACTCTGCCTCATGTACCCTCCATTCCGATAGGCGGATACTAGCAGCTGGCGAGCCCCACGTGAGGTCAATAACGTTTGACACTTGCGGCGGAACGCACGTGGGACGACTAATCCGGTTAAAGAGGTGCAAGTTTAACCGAATAGACCAGGTAGAGAGCAACTCTCCACTTAGGTTACCCCTACCCTCCGGGTCTCATCTACCGGCCCGGGCATTGAAGTCGCCAGCAACTAGCACTGGAGAGGTAAGGAATCTTCCCAAGAGCTCTTCGAGCTCGTCCAGGAGTCTACAAAATTCACCAATAACCTCGCTGGGGGGAAAGTTGACAGAAATCACTTAACGGCTACCAAGGAGTTACCCCCGAGCACCAGACTCCAGGGCCTTCCGCTTTCACCTACCAGTACCGCAGATAGCGAAGCTCTCCTCAGGGACGAGAACCATTTCTCATCCCCGGGAGGCACCCACCACGGCTCTGCGATAACCGCGATCCCCGCCTCACACTCGCGCCTACGCTGGATCAGTAGATCCTGCGCACCCCGTTCATGGTTCCGGTTCACCTGCACAAATTGTACACTGAGGGACATTGTTAATAGTCACACCACTGATCCCCGCTCCTGCTGCAGGCTTCACACACCTGTTCGTATCGCAGTCCTTGTCCTGCGCTACTGCTCCACTTGCGTCTCTTGTAGGGGTGGACAGGTCACCGTCCATTCCCATATTCTCCCCTCTATTCATCCCCACAACCGAAACACCAGGCACCCGAGCCTCACTAGCATCAGCGGTCGCGCACATTTTGTTATTTGTCCTTCGCGGAGGGACCACCAGACACTCCCAGGTCCCCGCACGATGGTTCCTGTTCCTGCGCCCGGCGTCCCTGCACACCGGACACTCCACCTTGTATTTGCAGTCCTTCGCGTTGTGGCCCGGTTGGCTACACTGATGGCAAAGGCTTGCCCTAGAGGTCGAGCTCGGGCAGCTCGCAGCAACGTGACCCCTAGCCAGGCATCGGTGGCAACGCAATGATCTTTGCCGGAACTCAACCACTCTTGCCCAGTATAGTCCAAAGTCTATCTTCCCTTTCTTGATGACAGCCTGTGTTATTTCTACCGGAGCAGATACAACCGTCCCTAGAAACGTCCCCTACCCATACTTACTTCACCAACCCAGATTCTTTTTGGGTCAGAGTTCCTCTTTATTGTGAGGAGAGTGTTCCTCACAACAGTCAAATTTAGGTTAGGGTCGATGCCTATCAGCCAGAAGGATCTCATTCTATGTGGCCGAGCGATCTTGGCCTCCGGTACCGTCCTCCTCAGAGCCTCAGCTACCCGGTCTGCCTTCACAGCGGCCTCCTTCCCCCTGACAATAAAGATAAAGGCCCCGTCAGACCCCTCCTCATCGTCATACCCTCTAATCCAATCTCCTTGAGGCTAAAGTTCTCCCTTGCCTTAGCAAGAGCATCCCGGTACGACATTTGCTCTTTGCATACCAGTGAGACCGCTGCAGACTCTCTAGTTCCGCCGCCGCGGTTTTTCTTTTTCTTCTTCTTCTTCTTCTTATTCTTAGTGCCACTTCCTGTAGCACTTCTCCTGGTGGTCTCTTCTACATTTCTTGAAGGTTCCCACGTAGTAACGGTCCTCTCCGTCAGCTAGCGGCGCATCTTCCTCCCCACCAACTCGATGAACCTATCCTGTGAAGGGGCAAAAACACCCGCGGTAGGCACTCCAGGGGCGGGAGCCCTCGAAGTCCCTGAAGTAGGAGAACTCTTCCTTCCTCCCACCCCAGTCCCCTTGGTCAGGCTAGTCCCCCGCTGGGAGGATCTATTGGTGCCAGTGAAGGCGTTCCACAGCTTTACTTGGTTACGTTGTAGCGCCTCGATGCTCTTGTTGACTTCTCTTAACATGGCAATCACATTCCCCTCCCTTGCATCCTCCAGCCTCTTCTCCAAGGCTGGGGTTGCCCTGTTTGCCGTGGGCACCACCTGTTTCCCTTGGTTTGGGACAGCAACCGCCTTTACCCCCTGGCCTTGTTTTTCAGCCTCGCGCTTCCTGAGCTCCTTCTTGAGCCTAGCGATCTCTTCCTCCTTTTGACGGATGTTCTCATCCTTCATTTTAGCCTCCGTTCTCAGCTGAATTACC
>NW_014570280.1:10984-16495 GCF_001313835.1 Polistes canadensis
AAGTAAGAGACAAGAAAAGAATAGAAAAAGAGGGGATAGAAAGTATTACAGAGAGAAATAGCCATACCGAACATGCACACACCATTCATACCCTCCCTTTTAGTCGCCTCTTACGACAAGCAGGGAATACTGTGGGAGTATTCTACTACCCCCTACCCACGGGGGGACAAGTTCTAACCCTGACGCATCCCCAAAGCAACCCATACGTCTGAAAATGACGCATCCCTAAAGAAACCTTGAAGTTCAAACCCTGACGCATCCCCAAAGCAACCTCGACGTTCCTACCCTGACGCATCCCNTGACGCATCCCCAAAGCAACCTCGACGTTCCTACCCTGACGCATCCCAAAGCAATTCTGACGTTCCCACCCTAAAGCAACCTCGACGATCTTACCCTAACGCATCCCTAAAGCAACCCTGACGTTCCAACCCTGACGCATTCACAAAGCAATATCGACGTTTAACCCTGATGCATCCCTAAAGCGACCCCGACGTTCCAGCCCTGACGCAACCCTGACGCAACCCTGACGCAACCTTGACGCAACACTGACGAAACCCTGACGCAAACCTGACGCATTCCTAAAGCTTCTCTGATGTTCAACCCTCACGCATCCTAAAAGTAACCCCGACGTGCAAACCATGACGCATCCTTAAAACAACCTAGACGTTCCAACCCTAACGCATCCCTAAAGCAACCCCGACGTTTCAACCCTTACGCATGCCCAAAGCAATCCCAAAGTACCTACCCTGACGCATCCCAACGAAACCCCGACGTTCCGACCCTGACGCATCTCAAAAGCAACCCTGATGTTCCAACCATGACGTATTCTTAAAGCAAACCCGACGTTCCAACTCTAGTGCAACCCCGACGTTTCACCCCTTACGCATTCCTAAAGCAACCCCGACGTTCCTACCCTGACGCATCCCTAAGGAAACCCTCACGTTCCGACCCAGACGCATCTCAAAAGCAACCCTGATGTTCCCACCATAACACATCCTTAAAGCAACCCCGACGTTCCAACTCTAAAGGAACCCTGACGTTCTATCCCTGACGCATCCTGAAAGCAGTCCCAACGTTCTTACCCTAAAGCATCCCTAAAGCAACCCTGACTTTCCAACAATAACGCATCCCTAAAGCAACATCTGCGTTCCAATTCTGACTAATCCCTGAAGCGACCCCGACGTTCCAACCCTGACGCATCCTAAAAGCAAACCTGATGTTTAAATCCTGACGCATCCCTAAAGCAACATTGACGTTCCAACCCTGACGCGTCTCTAAAGCAACCCTGACGTTTCAACACTTACGCATCCCAAAAGCAACCCCGACGAATCCACCCAGACGAATCCCCAATGAAATCCTGTCGTTCCAATCCTGACGCATCCCGAAAGAAACCCCAACGTTCCAACCCGGACAGGTTCCCAAAGCAACCCCGATGTTTCTGCCCTGACGCATCCCCAATGCTACCCCGACGTTTCTACCCTGACGCATTCCTAAAGCAACTCTGATGTTCAACCCTCACGCATCGTAAAAGCAACCCAGACTTGCAAACACTGTCGCGTCTCTAAAGCAGCCCCGACGATCCAACCCTGAATCATCCCCAATGCAATCTCGACGTTTCAACCCTGACGCATCCCTAAAGCAACCCCGACGTTCCAACCCTGACGCGTCCCTAAAGCAACCCCGATGTTCCTGTCCTTACGCATCCCCAATGCTACTTCGACGTTTCTACCCTGACGCATTCCTAAAGCAACTCTGATGTTCAACCCTCACGCATCGTAAAAGCAACCCAGACTTGCAAACACTGACGCGTCTCTAAAGCAGCCCCGACGATCCAACCCTGAATCATCCCCAATGCAATCCCGACGTTCCAACCCTGACGCATCACTAAAGCAACCCCGACGTTCTAACACTGACGAATTCCTAAAGCGACCCCGACGTTTCAACCCTGACGCACCCTAAAAGCCAACCTGACGTTCAAATGCTGACGCATCCCTAAAACAACCCCGACGTTCCTACTCTGACGCATCCCTAAAGCAACCTCGACGTTCCAACTCTTAAACAACTCCGACGTTCCAACACTGACGCATCCCTAAAGCAACCCTGACGTACAAAACCTGACGCATCCCTAAATATACTCCGACGTTCCATCCCTGACGCATCCCTAAAGAAACCACGACGTTCAAACTTTAAAGCAACTCCGACGTTCCAACCCTGACGCATTCTCAAGGCTACCCCGACGATCCAACCCTGAAGCATTCCTAAAGCAACTCTGATGTTCAACCCTCACGCATCCCTAATGAAACTCTGACGTTCCAACACTGACTCATCCTTAAAGCAGCCTCGACGTTTTAACTTAAACGAATTATCAAAGCAACCCTGACGTTTCAACCCTGACGCTTCCATAAAGCAACTCCGACGTTTTAACACTGACGCATCCCGAATGCAACCCGAATTTTCCTACCGTGACGAATCCCCAAAGCATCCCCGACGTTCTAACCCTGACTAATCTTTAAAGATACCCCAGCGTTCCAACCCTGACGCATCCCTGAAGCAACCTCGACGTCTCCACCCTTACGCATCCTAAAAGCAGCTCCGACGATTCAACCCTGACTCATCCCCAAAGCAACTCCAAAGTACTAACCGTGACTCATCCCGAAAGCAACCTCGACGCTCCTACCCTGACGCATTCCCAAAGCAACACCGACGTTCCAAACCTGACGCATCTATAAAGAACCACTGACGTTTCAACCTAAAAGCAACCCTGACGTTCCAACACTGATGCATCCCTTAAGCAGCCTCGAAGTTTCAACCCTGACGCATCCTCAAAGCAACCCTTACGTTCTAATTCTGACACATCCCTAAAGCAACCCTACGTACAAACCTTGACGCATCCTTAAAGCGACCTCGACGTTCCAACCCTGACACATCCCTAAGAAAACCCCGACGTTCCAACCCTAAAGAAACCCTGACGTACAAACTCTGACGCATCCCTAAATAAACACCGACGATCCAACCCTGACGCATCCCTAAAGCAACCCTGACGTTCAAACTCTAAAGCAACTCCGACGTACCAACCCTGACGCATCCTCAAAACAACCCTGACGTTTCAACCCTGACGCTTTCATAAAACAACTCCGACGTTTCAACACTGACGCATACCGAATGCGACCCCGATTTTCCTACTCTGATGCAACCCTGACGCAACCCTGACGTTTCAACCAAGACCCATCCACAAAGCAACCCCGATGTTCCCACTTTAAAACAACCCCGACGTTCTAACCCTAAAGCAACCCCGATGTTCCAAAACTGAAGCGTCCCTAAAGCAACCCCGAAGTTCCAACTTTAAAGCAACCCTGACGTTCTAAACCTAAAGCATCCTGATATTCCTACACTGAAGCGTCCCTAAAGCAGCCCCGACGTTCAAACCCTGACGCATCCCAAAAGCAACACCGACGTTCTAACCCTGACGCATCACTAAAGCAGCTCCGACGTTAAAACCCAGACGCGTCCCCAATGCTACCACGACGTTCCAACCCTGACGCATCTCTGAAACAACCCTGACGTTTCAACACTAACTCATCCCTAAAGTAACCCCGACGTTTCAACCCAGACGCATTCCTAAAGCAACCTCAAAGTGCCAACAATGAAGCAACTCCGACGTTTCAACCCTGACGCCACCCTGACGCTACCCTGACGCATCCCAAAAGCAACACCGACGTTCTAACCAAGACGCATACCCAAAGCAACTCCTGACGTTCCAACCCTAACGCATCCCCGAAGCATCCCCGGCATTCCAACCCTGACGCACCCCTAAAACAACCCCGACGTTTCAACACTTACGCATCCTAAAAGCAACCCCGAAGTTTAAACCCTGACGCATCCCTAAAGCAATCCCGTCGTTCTAACACTGAAGCATCCCTAAAGCAATCTTGACGTTCCAACCCTCACGAATCCTGAAAAAAAACCGGACGTTCCACCCTGACGCGTCCCTCAAGCAATCCCGACTTCTTAACCCAGACGCATCCCCATGGCAACCCCGATGTTCCCACCATAACGCATCCCTAAAGCAACCCCGACATTCTAACCCAGACGCATCCCCAAAGCAACTATGACGTTCCAACCCTGAAGCATCCTAAAAGAAACCCCCACGTGCTAACCCAGACGCATCCTCAAAGCAACCCTGACGTTCCAATTATGACGCAACTCTGAAGAAACCCTGACGTTCAAACACTTACCCCTTCCTAAATTAACCCACACGTTTCAACCTAGACGCATCCCCAATGCAATCCTGACGTTCCAACACTTACGCATCTTTAAAGCAACACCGACGTTCCCACCCTGACGCATCCATAAAGAACCACTGACGTTTCAACCCTAAAGCAACCCTGACGTTTCAACCCTGAGGCATCTCTAAAGCAACATCGACGTTCCAACCCTGACGCCTCCCTAAAGCGACCCCGACGTTCCAGCCCTGAAGCATCCTCAAAGCAACCCTGACGTACCAACCGTGACGCATCCCCAAAGCAACCTCGACGTTCCTACCCTGACGCATTCCAAAGAAACTCCGACGTTTTAACCCTAAAGCAACCTCGACGTTCCTACCCTGACGCATCCCTAAATCCACCTTGACGTTCAAATTTTGACGCAACCCGGACGCAACCCTGACGCATCTATAAAGCAACCCCGACGTGCCAACCCTGACGCATCCTCAAAGCAACTTAGACGTTCCAACCCTAACGCATCTCTAATGCAACCCCGACGTTTCAACACTTTCGCATCCCCAAAGCCATCCCGAAGTACCTACCCTGACGCATCCCAAGGAAACCCTGACGTTCCGACCCTGACGCATCTCAAAAGCAACCCTGATGTTCCAACCATGACATATCCTTAAAGCAACCCCGACGTTCCAACTCTAAAGCATCCCCGACGTTTCAACCCTGASGCATCCTGAAAGCAGTCCCGACGTTCTAACCCTAWAGCATCCCTAAGGAAACCCCAATGTTCTAACCTTGACACATCTCTAAAGTTACCCTCAAGTTCTAACCCTGACGCATCCCMAAAGCAACCCCGACGTCCGAAAATGACGCATCCCTAAAGAAACCTTGAARTTCAAACCCGGACGCATCCCCAAAGCAAYCTCGACGTTCCTACCCTGACGCATCCCCAAAGCAACCCTGACGTTTCAACACTGACGCATCTTTAAAGCAACACCGACATTCCAACCCTGACGCATCCAWAAAGAACCACTGACGTTTAACCYTAAAGCAACCCTGACGATCCAACCCGGAGRAATCCATAAAGCAACATCGTCGTTCCAAGGTTGAAGCATCCCCAAAACGATTCCGACGTTCCAGCCCTAAAGCATCCTTAAAGCAACCCTGACGTACCAATTGTGACGCATCCCCAAAGCAACCTCAGCGTTCCTACCCTGACGCATCCCAAAGCAACCCTGACGTTCCAACCCTTAAGCAACCTCGACGTTCTTACCCTGACGCATCTCTAAAGCAACCC
>NW_014570280.1:17097-19806 GCF_001313835.1 Polistes canadensis
CGACGTTCCAACCCTGACGCGTCCCTAAAGCCACCCCGATGTTCCTGTCCTGACGCATTCCCAATGCTACCCTGACGTTCTAACACTGACGCATCCCTAAAGCAACTATGACGTTCCAACCCTGAAGCATCCTTAAAGCAACCTCGACGTGCTAACCCAGACGCATCCTCAAAGCAACCCTGACGTTCCAACCATGACGCATCCCCAAAGATACGCTTACGTTCCAACACTTACGCATCTTTAAAGCAACACCGACGTTCCCACCCTGACGCATCCATAAAGAACCACTGACGTTTCAACCCTAAAGCAAACCTGACGTTTCAACTCTGAGGCATCTTTAAAGCAACATCGACGTTCCCACCCTGAAGCATCCTCAAAGCAACCCTGACGTACCAACCGTGACGCATCCCCAAAGCAACCTCGACGTTCCTACCCTGACGCATTCCAAAGCAACTCCGACGTTCCAACCCTAAAGCAACCTCGACGTTCCTACCCTGACGCATCCCTAAAGCAACCTTGACGTTCCAACCCTGACGCATTCCCAAAGCAACATCGACGTTTAACCCTGACGCATTCCTAAAGCGACCCCGACGTTCCAGCCCTGACGCATCCCTAAAGCAACCCTTAAGTTCCAACCCTGACGCATCCCAAAAGCATCCCAGACGTTCCACCCCTGACGCATTTCTAAAGCAACTCTGACGTTCCCACCCTAAAGAAACCCTGACGTACAAACCCTGACGCATCCTTAAAGCAACCTCGATGTTCCAACCCTGACGCATCCCTAAAGCCACCCCGACGTTCCAATTCTGACGAATCCCCAAAGCGACTCTGACGTTTTCACCCTGACGCATACCAAAAGCAACCCTGACGTTCCCACCATGACATATCATTAAAGCAACTTCGAAGTTCCAACCCTAAAGCAACCATGACGTTCTAACCCTGACGCACCCCTAAAGCAACCCTGACGATATAACCCTGACGCATCCCTAAATCCACCTTGACGTTCAAATTTTGACGCAACCCGGACGCATCCCTGACGCATCCATAAAGCAACCCCGACGTGCCAACCCTGACGCATCCTCAAAGCAACTTAGACGTTCCAACTCTAACGCATCTCTAAAGCAACCCCGACGTTTCAACCCTTTCGCATCCCCAAAGCAATCCCGAAGTACCTACCCTGACGCATCCCAANACGTTCCAACCCTGACGCATCCTGAAAGCAGTCCCAACGTTCTTACCCTAAAGCATCCCTAAAGCAACCCCAACGTTCCAACACGGACGCGTTCCAAAAGCAACCCCGATGTTTCTGCCCTGACGCATCCCTAATGCTACCCCGACGTTTCTACCCTGACGCATTCCTAAAGCAACTCTGATGTTTAACCCTCACGCATCGTAAAAGCAACCTAGACTTGCAAACACTGACGCGTCACTAAAGCAGTTTCGACGATCCAACCCTGAATCATCCCCAATGCAATCCCGACGTTTCCACCCTGACGCATCCCTAAAGCAACCYCGACGTTCCAACCCTGACGCGTCCCTAAAGCCACCCCGATGTTCCTGTCCTGACGCATTCCCAATGCTACCCTGACGTTCTAACACTGACGCATCCCTAAAGCAACTATGACGTTCCAACCCTGAAGCATCCTTAAAGCAACCTCGACGTGCTAACCCAGACGCATCCTCAAAGCAACCCTGACGTTCCAACCATGACGCATCCCCAAAGATACGCTTACGTTCCAACACTTACGCATCTTTAAAGCAACACCGACGTTCCCACCCTGACGCATCCATAAAAATCCACTGACGTTTCAACCCTAAAGCAAACCTGACGTTTCAACTCTGAGGCATCTTTAAAGCAACATCGACGTTCCCACCCTGAAGCATCCTCAAAGCAACCCTGACGTACCAACCGTGACGCATCCCCAAAGCAACCTCGACGTTCCTACCCTGACGCATTCCAAAGCAACTCCGACGTTCCAACCCTAAAGCAACCTCGACGTTCCTACCCTGACGCATCCCTAAAGCAACCTTGACGTTCCAACCCTGACGCATTCCCAAAGCAACATCGACGTTCAACCCTGACGAATCCCTAAAGCGACCTCGACGTTCCAGCCCTGACGCAACCCTGACGCAACACTGACGCAACCTGGACGCAACCCTGACGAAACCCTGACGCAACCCTGACGCATCCCAAAAGCAACACCGACGTTCTAACCCAGACGCATACCCAAAGCCACTCCGACGTTCCAACCCTAACGCATCCTTAAAGCAACCCTTACCTCCCAACCCTGACGMATCCCTAAAGCAACCATAACGTTCWTACCGTGACGAAACTCTGAAGAAACCCTGACGTTCCAACACTTACGCCTCCCTAAAGTAACCCCCACGTTTCAACCCCGACGCATCCCCAATGCAATCCTGACGTTCCAACTCTAAAGCAACCCCGACGTTTCACCCCTTACGCATTCCWAAAGCAACTCCGACGTTCAACCCTGACGCATCCTTAAGGAAACCCCGACGTTCCGACCAAGACGCATCTCAAAAGCAACCCTGATGTTCCCACCATGACACATATTTAAAGCAACYCCGACGTTCCAACTCTAAAGGAACCCCGACGTTCCAACCCTGACGCATCCTGAAAGCAGTCCCAACGTTCTTACCCTAAAGCATCCCTAAAGCAACCCCAACGTTCCAACACGGACGCGTTCC
>NW_014570280.1:22296-23355 GCF_001313835.1 Polistes canadensis
CTAAAGCAACCTCGACGTTCTTACCCTGACGCATCCCTAAAGCAACCCAGACGTTCCAGCCTTGACGCAACCCTGACGAAACCCTGACGCAACCCTGACGCCACCCTGACGAAACCCTTACGCAACCCTGACGCATTCCTAAAGCAACTCTGATGTTCAACCCTCACGCATCCCTAAAGAAACCTCGACGTTCCTACCCTGACGCATCCCTAAAGCAACCCCGACGTTCCAACCCTGACGCATCCCAAAAGCAACACTGACGTTCTAACCCTGACGCATCACCAAATTAACTCCGACGTTAAAACCCAGACGCGTCCCCAATGCTACAACGACGTTCCAACCCTGACGCATCTCTGAAGCAACACTGAAGTTTCAACACTAACGCATCCCTAAAGTAACCCCGACGTTTCAACCCGGACGCATTTCAAAAGCAACCTCAAAATTCCAACCATAAAGCAACTTCGACGTTCCCACCCTGACGCAACGCTGACGCAACCCTGACGTATCCCAAAAGCAACACCGACGTTCTAACCCAGACGCATACCCAAAGCCACTCTGACGTTCCAACCCTAACGCATCCTTAAAACAACCCTTACCTCCCAACCCTGACGCATCCCTAAAGCAACCATAACGTTCATACCGTGACGCAACTCTGAAGAAACCCTGACGTTCCAACAATTACGCCTCCCTAAAGTAACCCCGACGTTTCAACCCCGACGCATCCCTAATGCAATCCTGACGTTTCAACCCTAACGCATCCCCAAAGCAACCCCGGCGTTTCAACCCTGACGCATCCCTAAAACAACCCGGACGTTTCAACCCTTACGCATTTTAAAAGCAACCCCGAAGTTTCAACCCTGACGCATCTCCAAAGCAATCCCGTCGTTCTAACACTGAAACATCCCTAAAACAACCTTAACGTTCCCACCCTCACGAATTCTAAAAGCAAACTGGACGTTCAACCCTGACGCGTCCCTTAAGCCATCCCGACGTCTTAACCCAGACGCATCCCAATAGCAACACCGACGTTCCCACCATAACGCATCCCTAAAGCAACCC
>NW_014570281.1:0-1435 GCF_001313835.1 Polistes canadensis
CATTTTGTTAATGAGCGCAATGAGTGGGAAGAATGGCTTATGTTAGTACTGTGATGTTCTCATACAACACTAGCGTGCATGAATTAATATTAGGGAAACTGGTGCGCGTTCTTTCCGAAGGGATCCGCCCACTGATGAATCTCTCGACTCCACATATCTGGAATATTATACTAATCTAGTAAATAAACTCCGTCGAGCTCAGGAAATAGCATGAAATAATTTGATGGGACTTAAATCTAAATCAAAAAATTATTACGATAGAAAATTAAATGAGAAAAAATTAAATGGTGGATCTTAAATGGTGGAAAAAATGTATATCTGTTAAAACAACCAACATCCAAATTTGCTAATCAATATACCGGTCCGCATCAGATTATTGAAATGCTACTGAATAAAAATATTAAGATAAAAACTGTTAGGGTAACGAAGATAGTATACAGGGATAAAGTAAGAATATTTAAAAGACAAAAATATTAAAAAAAAAAAATAAAATATATAAATAACAAAAAGAATCAGTTAATCTTACAATTAGTTTTGTTAATCTTCGTTGCCCCCTCTTTCGGGTTGCTTGGATACAACTGCGGATGAACAGTTATAAAAGTAACATCAGTATAATTACTCGAGACAGCTGGTTGCGATCCTCCTATCCTAACCTCGAATCAGACGCAAACATATTCAGCATTGATGAATCTCTCGACTCCAAATATCTGGAATATTATACTAATCTAGTGAATAAACTTAAAACTCCGTTGAGTTCAGGAAATAGCATGAAATAATTTGATGGGAGTTTGATTTTGTATGGGACTATGACTCAACACAAGTTTATCAGTGCCGTGTTGAGATTGACCACACGACCTACTACTGTTAAATGCACTCACACATCTCAACAGTGCACAACGGTCGTCGAGTTTATTTACTCGGTCTGTCATCCGAAATCTGCTACTCTGTTATGAACACCAGAACGTTAGCTCTGACTACATACGCTCAGCTGATCGTACTCAGACTAAACACAACGGATTGTCACAGCGTAACGTTGGCAGGTTCAGTAACCGATAATGGAAAGTGCTTGGATACCCAGTTTGCTGACGCATATGACACGTAGGACAACATGGTGATGTTAGCAGTAGAACGTGTCGATCTGAAAACGTATCACGGAGTAATAAAWGTGCGCGATAACGTAATATCATTAAAAAGACAAATCAGGTGTACTTTTTCCGAAAACGGTAGTGCGTTCTGGGGCACCTTTCCCRAGTCCACGTGCTTTGCTCTGTATAAGGGGATCGAAACCAAATTGATCTCCAGTGAAACTTCCGTTCCATCATTTATGCCGTTTACAGTCAATATCAAAGACACAACGTTCACGTTAACTAAAACCTCCGAACATGATCTGTGCGATTATACATTGACACGAACGGAATATTTGAAGCTGTTCATT
>NW_014570281.1:3309-12367 GCF_001313835.1 Polistes canadensis
ACGCGTTTATTAGTTTATAATTGACTCCTAAATTCAGATTTTTAGAAAGTTTCAGGCCGTTTTTCCGTAAGTTCAGTTCCAGTCTGTTCTTCAGTGAGTTCAGTTAGCTTTTAGCAATGCTAAATTAGTTGGAGTCAGTTCCAAAACTGTTCTAAGTCCGTTGTCAGCACGGAAAGTCTTAAATTCAATTGTAAAATACAAAAGGATCAGATCAAACTGGTCTAGGTCAACAGTCAATCCGAAAGTTGAATAAGCTGTCAGATATTAAACCAATTTTGTAAATCCGAGCATCCTTAATTTCTGTATCAGTTAAATTCACTCGTACTTGCGTTCTGGTAGCGAAGAAATTCTTTCCTACCAAGGTTGTAATTCGTCATTTCGTTAACCCAAATTATTGTTAATCGGTTTATTTTTGTATCAGTTAAGTATCATAAGAAAATAATAAATCTTGTAATACTGAATATCCGCAAATCAGTCTGTCTCCGATAATTTGTAATCAAACTATTGTTCGTTTAGTTATAAAATAAACTTTTTATTTGTTATTGAACGATGGGAAAAGTTAATTAGAGTCTGTATCCGAATTATTCATTAAGTTCTGTTATCCGTATCGAACTTCCCTCAATCCCCTGTAAGGTCTTGAAAACCCAAGGGAAAACATAGTTCTGATCGAGTAAAAGGGACAGGGATAATTGTTGATCAATTCCAAGATTGATAAAAATATTGAAATTTCTCTACTTTTTATTCCCTGACCGATAATAGAACGTAACAATAAATATTTATTTTTTATCACAATGTTATTAATTTGAAAACAGAATAAGCTAAACTATGCACTGACAGCCGAACTAAATTATGAGAAATAAAAGCAACCTKCGAGAGTACAAGACGCTGGAGAAATCAAACTAAAAGTRATAAAAACTAAGGAGGAAAGTGTAGGGAAATGAAATGGGAGAAACAAATTTTGGAACTTTAACTATATAGAAACAGATAATGTGCACATGACCCAGGTATTATAAAATGCGAAAAACTTTTGATTCCGCACGTTAACGGAACAAATCAGTTAATCAATTAAAATTAATTGAGATTAATTTTAATCAATCGAATTCAAATTAATAATCAAAATTAATTGAAATCAATTGAAATTATTTAAGCAGATTAGCTATAGGTAATGTGCATATTAACGAATTTCGAGCTTTAGCGATAACATAAATATAAAAGAGGCAAATGAGGAAGTTAATTGTAAACCACGTGTTCTGCTAGCCCTCAAATTCTAAATCTTTACTCACACTTACAAAATTTTATTCGATTTTGTTTGATATGATTTTGAGTCATATTGCAGATTTGACGTCCCGCCACGATTGTAATATTTACACTTTATTTTTTCCTTTGAAATGTGTTCAATCTTTTTCAGTATTTCTCCTCTACGTGGTACATCGGAAACCTCCCCTTTTTCCTATTCGTCTTTTTCGTATTCTACGGCAGTACACGCGCTACCCCAAAAGTGCAATCAAATTGTAAGTGTAATCCGGAACGTTTGACCGCTACGCGTTGGTATAAGAAAGGCGAATGAGTGTGAGAAACATAATCAAAACGTATCAGCAGAAATTGAATATTTGCGACGGAATAAAACTAAAAAAAATAGGCGCCTGAGCTACATTAAAGAGGGAAATACGTGTAAAACGATGTTTTCATTGTGATTTTCATGAATTTTTTTAACGTATTAAAAATTTATGTTATTTATTAATATTTTAGGGTCATTTTACACATATATTTGAAAACATATTCCGAAATTCTTAAAGATTTATCTCGAAAACTAGCAGAGATATTAACTGTCACGCATTGTAGGTTGCCATCGGACTAAACAGTTTTTGTACATTCTGGAAGACGCAATTTTGATCAGAATTTAATCACACAGAGAATTTTTTTTTTTTATATGTGTCTCTTCCATGTGAATCACACTTTCCTAAAAAAAATTGAATATTAGATTTTGTAGATGGGTGTGAACATAAGTCATGATTTTTAGCCATTTTTCGTACCTTTTCTTACAATAAAAAAATACTTTTAACAAAGATACTGTTTAGAATTGTAGTTTAAATAGAGAGCATTTATATAGAGAAAAATCATGCTAAATTTCAAAAGTGATTGGTGTAAAACTTTTTAAGTTAGAGTGTAAACAAATCCAAAAAAAGTCGTTTCGAGAAAAAACGCGTTTGAAAAAAGGTCGACCGCTTCGTATTACATGCCACGCGTTCCRACACTTGAACGAATTGCAATTTTGACTTAAAATTTTAAAAATATATTTTTAAATAGTTTTACAAGCGATTTATATATATATAAAATTGAATTTTTTGAAGCCTCTACACGTATTTCTCCCCTTAAATGAAATACAAAACTACATTAATCGCTGCTGCTACGCACAAGATAAATTCAGCCTCCGCCTATGCGACTTCTTGGAACACCCGTGATAAYAATTAGCACAACGGAATGCATGGGAGGAATAGGTGCAAGAAAACCCCCACCATAGGATAATTTTTAGTCTATATAAGAAGGGCTACTTCGGCCCCATGACAATTCATGATTATTCATGATGCTTGATGGGTATATTAAATTCTCTTCCGCGTGAAAACGAAATAGCATATAGTCAAGAAAATCATGATTAAGCATCAGTAGAAATGAAACTCTTGTATAAAATAACATCAAAACTAAGGCATTGGCAAAACTTGGAAATTCCTGTGTAAACCATAAGCGTCAGAGCATCGTCAAAAGAAACTAGAGTGTACCCTAGACGTTACTATTATGCACAAATTAAACCAGACCATTAATACGCATTTCCTATACCTTACATTAAAGAAATCATAGATTAATTAGGAAAAGCTGAATATTTTACAATACTCGATCTTGCGTTGGGTTTTCACCAAATTAAGATGCAACCTTAAGATGCACATAAGACGGGCTTTTTAACCCCTTTACGGCCATTACCAATTTAAAAGAATGCCTTTTGTTTTAAAAAACGCCTCATCCACGTTTCAAGGGGCAATGAACGAAATTTTAACTGGGCTACAGGGAGTAATTCTTTTTGTTTATTTGGAAGATATTGTTATTTACTCAAAAGATTTAGATGAATATATGCGTAGAATCGACATACTTATTGATAGGATCAGTTGAGCAAATTTAAAATTACAGCCAGATAAATGTGAATTTTTGCAAAGAAAAGTAAAATATTTAGGACATATAATAGGCAGTGACGGAGTAAAACCCGATCCGGAAAAAATCATAGCAGTTAGAAAATTTCCAACACCGAAAAAATAAAAAAATATTGTAGGATCAGGTGTGAGGAAGCAAAACAAAGGGTTGATGGTAAATATTGTTGGTGTATATATCGGGAAAATATCGGTATGACAAAAACGTTTAAATACTTCTTAAAATAATTGGAATTTTAACAACAAACGGAACGTCTTAAAGTCTAAAAGATACACTACTTATACGGTTTTGAAATATAACGACTCAAACGACTTTAACAAAATAACAACTTAGGCGACTTAACGAATAACGACCTATACGACTTAATGGAATTACGACTTAAACGACTCGACTACATTTCGGCTTTGACGACGTAACAAATTCGCGATTAAACGTCTTTTCGTCTCGACGATCGGCCAATGACTCTGCCTTTTCTTTTTCCCTTAGCAACGACTTATTGCGCTGGTCATGCACCAAACATACACACATGCACACACACATCACATTCGTCCAACAAGCGAATCACCCGCCCTGTTCCCATCGGCTGAGGCTTGACAAAAGAGTATCATGCCTTGTCCCCACATATATAATATAATTTAGTATCTATTTTAGGTCGAATATATGCAAGAAGCAGGAAAGAGGTTCCCCGATATACCATGTAGTAGAAAAGTACTAAGATAGATTGAATATTATAAAGGAAAAAGTAACGTTAAGAAATTATGATAGTGTGGCGGGACGTCACAATAAGTTTCTTTTATCCATTGGTTTGAAGAAATTATTTTACATTTATCAATTTGCGTTGTGTTCCTTCTCTAATTTTTCGAATAACACTTCACCGTTAACTCTCGTGATTTTAACTGTATTAAGGAAATCAGCACCAAGAAGCAGCTCATGTCTTAGAAGTACATCAGAAATTACATATATCTCAACCGGATGAAAATGTCCGTCGATGAAAATATTCGTGCTGAATCTACCTAGTGTCTCAAAGCTATCGGACTCGATACCTTTAAACTTCTTATAACTACTCTGCAAACGCGGCGCGTTTCTTATGTAACATTCGGCCCTCATCAGTGTTAAATCGCTGCCCGTATCGACAAGGGCTGTTACTTCAAAATCATTCACTTTTACTGTTTTGCACGATTCTTGTGCAAACGGCCGTGCAACCACATTAATATTTCTTACAGTCTCTTTAATCTCGCGCTTCGGGCATCCCGGCGCAATATGACCATGCTCTCCGCATTAGTAACACTTGAAACCGCGTTCCTTCGTTGGGCAGTTTCTGCTGAGATGACCCTTTTCCCCGCAGTTGTAACACACCAGCGGATCCAATCCTTGCGTTCTGCATTCGGCATTTCCTCTWCTGTCGACACCCGTCGCCGTTGTCTGCTGCAACGGCTTTCCACGTGTCTTGTCGCCATAACTGCTGGACGATAAAGTTAGTTTTTCGAATGCGCGCAATAACAATTCAGGTTCGTTAAAACACTGCATCCTTGTTTGATTCCGAAGCGTCGGATCGGGAATCCCTTCGTCTAAATAATCGATAAGCTCGTAGCGGTCTTCAATCGGTACACGATTAGCATTTATTGTTTTGTCGTGATAATAATCTATGAAAGATTCGTCTCTCTTCCACACACGATCTTGAAACTGCTTGCGCAAAACTAACTTACTGGGCCTTTGATAAAACATACTTTCAAATCTCTCCATCAGATCGTTCAGGTTTGTTTCCAGAAATTCGGGTCGTGAATGCATCCATTCTAGTGCTTTACCTGCAGTCGCATCCCTATCATGATCCTTGCCTCATCATCATTTAACCTGTATGTCCTACGCAATGCTATCACCTGCTTCTTTCATCCAGAACTGCAGTTGTTGAAATATAAATAATATTTTGCTAGATTTTATTGGACATAACATTTTTTATTTGTTAGTATACGCTTTAAAACTTGAAAGAAAACGTTTTATAACTTTTGTTATATAGCACTTTTTTAGAAATTTTATAGATTTTAACAACGATTTAATCCAGAAAGTATCAAAAATTTCTTTTTAAATATATTGAAAAATTTTTAGCGATGGTAAAAATGTGCAATTAGAAACTAAACAGAATAGATGTTAGGTTGACTACAATCGAGTTTCGTTAAAAAAGAATTGAATTTTTCACGTAAAGTAACCAAAAAAATTGTAATCAAATGATTTTTTCTCTTTTCTTGGACTGCAATTTCAACAAGTACAGCCTTCCCATCAAAAAAACTAAGTAACTCCGCTATCGTCTTCACGCCCACCCGCGTGTTCGGACTTTGTACCGCTGGTTCGTCTTGCACAGACACGTTTGACTGTCCTAAAATACGCGCTAATTCCAGCTCGCGTTTCACAACCTCCAATTCTTTCTCCATTAACGCCTTTTCTCGTCGAAGAAAATCCATCTCGCCTCGATCATGCGTCAGATCATCGCCTGCTGCTTCACAAAATTCATTTGTCTGCCCGTCGGCGACTTGGCTTCTCACGTCGTCGCTGCTAAAATTTGGCATCTACTCACCCGATGGATCGCAATCATACAATCGAGCAATTAGCTCAGCCTTCGCTCCACATGTACTTAGTCCTCTTTTTTGCAACAATTCCTTGAGCGTCGCTACGGTTAATCTGCTCCAATCTCTGGTCGACATGCTGTAATCTCACCTCACACTTTCACAGTCTTAGTTCGTACCGATATCGCAATAACGATCAAATTGCTTGCTCACCAGATTCGGCACGATAGATTCAACTATCCCAAGCCCCCAAAAATATGTAGGATCAGGTGTGAGGAAGAAAAACAAAGGGTTGATGGTAAATATTGTTGGTGTATATATTGGGAAAATATCGATATGACAAAAATGTTTAAATACTTCTTAAAATAATTGGAATTTTAACAACAAACGGAACGTCTTAAAGTCTAAAAGATACACGACTTATACGGTTTTGAAATATAACGACTCAAACGACTTCAACAAAATAACAACTTAGGCGACTTAACGAATAACGACTTAAACGACTTAATAGAATTACGACTTAAACGACTCGACTAAATTTCGGCTTTGACGACTTAATAAATTCACGATTAAACGTATTTTCGTCTCGACGATCGGCCAACGACTTTGTCTTTTCTTTTTCCCTTAGCAACGACTTATTGCGTTGGTCATGCACCAAACATACACACATGCACACACACATCACATTCGTCCAACAAGCGAATCACCCGCCCTGCACGAGCTGTTGCTCATCGGCTGAGGCCTGACAAAAGAGTATCATGCCCCGTCCTCACATATTAAACAATTTTTGGGCCTAGCAGGGTATTATTGGAGACTCGTCTCTAATTTTTCAAAAACTGCCAAACCTTTAACGGACTTATTAAAAAATAATTGCGAATTTAAATAGACAGACCTTTAAGAAAAATCTTTCGAAATTTTAAAGGAAGCATTATATTCTAAATGTGAAATAGGGAAGGATTTACCAATAGTGTTACGTCCAGAAACGCAACTTGTTAGATTTAACTAACTAAGGCTTGTTTTTGCCACTCTGCTTGCACCGAGTATAGCTAGGACCAGGTGGGTTCTCTTTTTCCAAAAGTTAAACAACAATAAAAATGGCAAATAATATTTGAATATAAATAATTAACTGGAGGAATGAGGAGGAATTTGGAGAATTCTTAAGTGTGGTGGTTAAATTCCGTTCACTGTTGCTTTGGTTTACAAGTTAATTTAATATTTGGAAACATTTACTTACACTTTCGTAGATATACAATAATATATTCCTTAGTCCAACGGGAAGCTTACTTTTCGTGTTTGTTCTCTTATTAATGTATTGATAAAGTTTCTTTTTTCTTTTGGATCTGTTGGTATATAGGCGATTCCCTGTGACATGTGGAAACACTCACAACACACAACAACTTAATTTCTTTCTTAAGATTAAATAAACACCAATTCACGCTCAATAGTTGATACAGAATATTCGCACTTAGATACAACAAACAAGGATTAACCAAGGTTTCATAAGACAAGTTTTCGTCATGTGACGTCCCCGCAGATGAATGAGTAACCCCACCAAAAAAAAACAAATTCGTTCCTTATCCCGGTCAATTTCCTTTAATTTTAGAAACTCTACGCGGTTTAGAACTACGTTGCCCTATTTTTGGTCAGTCCGTTAAGCCGGTACTCTACCAGGGATCCGGGCTAGAAGAGACAATAACTCGCAAGTTTAAGAGAAGAATGAGGTGTACTTACCCTTGAAATTTAGGAATATGACCTCTGGAGTGAATTGTGCTAAATCCCGATGATCCACGGACCCAATTGCCTTAGAATCGATTGCGTCGATTGGATGGTCGCAGGATTTCGGTGTAATATGGGTTTTTAGTTATTAAATAAATGTCACTTGATTAACAGGTAAAACTAAAGTATATTCTTCAAGTTTACAAGTAAATAAAAGTTGCACAAGTGGTTACACAATTTCGGTCACTTGTGGTAACTGTCACACGGAATATTACAAATGTAACACGAATWATAAACGTAGCGTGTTAAAGTGCGTTTACTGTACGCAAATTGTAATAATCGGTTATAAATGCGCGACGTGTACGAACTCTTATATAAAATTTGTCTAATCAAGCAAAATAACTWATAATAAATGATGGAAAAGTCTGTCTTCCAAGTTAACCAAGCTGTAACAACAAAGAAGAGTATCCTGAAAAAAACTGCTCTTTTGTCAACGTATAAAGAAGACCATCTTGAAAAAGAATATGAAGGTTATAATAAGAAATCCAGACAGACTCAAAAGTTAAGATTGATTGATTAAGATTCTTTTTACTAAAACTCCAGATTAAAACTTGCTTACAATTACTTTGGAATTGGTAAACTAAAAAATAAYGTTATGCGATATTATGAAATTATTTATAAAMCAGGGAAAATAAATTTAAATGCRGATGCACTGTYTAGAAATCCAGTAGCATCAATTAAACCAATAGTATCCTGGGATGTATCCCATAGGGTAACCAAAATAATGCATCAGTATGTATTCAAACGGGGACAGRRGTTAGGAAAAAATTCCGACGGAATTACGACCCCGGTCAAGATAAAGCACCCTTTTAATAAAAGATCTAAAAAGAATCCGAAACACATTACTCGACCAAATAAAAAACGTAAAACTTTAATGCCTTAGATACAACTAGCAGCGTCAAAAATGCTTTATAAGAAAAAATTTATCTCTGCTTTGTTTAATATTCGAGAGCAGTATGAAATGGGTAAATCTTTGCCAATTGAACCCTGGCTTAAGACTGCACCGATTGCATATCCGGAAGCATCGGTGGCAACATTGAAAGGTAATTCAAAATTTGGAAAGGCAAAAATTGGTTCTTTGCAAAGTATGTCGCGCAACGAACAAAAGCTATTTTCCTGAGTTCGTCCCCATTCGAAAGGAACGTTCTTTTTTAACAAGTCARAAAGTGGCTTTGATAATTTAGAAAAGGCAGGTATGAATCTCCTGTAATAGCCAGCAAGACCTAAGAACTGTCTAATTAATTTAATGTTTCTTGATCGAGGAAWTTCCTTAACTGCCACCACTTTCTTTGGATCTGGCTTTACGCCGTCTCCACTTATTATATGGCCCAAATAAGCTACCTCCCGTCTCAGGAATTCGCACTTATCGGGCTGTAGCCTTAGATTGGGCCTACATAGCCTTTGCGCGAGTTTTCCAAATTTAGACTCGTGTTCGCTCAGCGATCTAGAGTATAGGACTACGTCATCTAAATAAACAAACATTTCCTCGCCCTGCAACCCGGTTAAAACGTAATCCATCAATCTCT
>NW_014570281.1:12598-22297 GCF_001313835.1 Polistes canadensis
TTTTCAAAAAGATCAAAAACAATAAAAAACATCACTGAACCTCCGCTAATCAACGGCCCCCCGTCAAACGGAAATTTAACAAATTCACCATTATCTTTATCCGAGTCCTCTCAATCCCAATCACCACTTTCCTTTAGTTCAACATCTTCGGAATTTTCTTTTTCTACAGACTCAGAGGAACAGAATCTTCTTCAATCCTCTATCACTCTCAAAGTTCATAAAGTTTAGTGATTCTGTTTGCACTTTTTGACCGACTGCCCCCCTCGCAATACTGTTTTTGCCTTGCTGTGACGTCCCAGAAGAGGACTGCCAAGGAGCAAGAACAATTTTAGATAATTCTCCGATCCGATTTTGACTTTCTTGCTGTCTTCTCGGTAAAGAGAATAAATGCCCTATTTTGGGTCAGCCTGTGGCGCCAGTACTTTACCCGGGATCTGGGCCAGAAGTGGAACTTAACCCCTGTAATAAGTAAGAGATGACAACTTACCTTGATGTTAAATTAGCCTTATGATTTTAAGGAATCCTCGGAATGTGGCCCTTCGAGCTGATTTCCGGAGCTCCCTAATTCCAATTGCGCTAGCGTTGAGTTTTGAAGATAGGTACCAGGAATCAGGTGCGAAAAGGAGCTTAATTATTTGGTTCGAAAACAATTTCAAAAATTGGGTAAAATAACAGTATATTCTTAAGAAAACTTTAACAAAATAAACTACACAAATTTATGCACAATATAAACTTACGATACGAACGCGAATAGTAGCAAATGTAGAGACTTTTTATAAATATAGAAATTTAGAAACAAATATCGAAAACTCGGTTACAAAAGTAAAGTTTTAACCTCCTGTGACGTCCCAGATGGGGTTGTCAAGAGGAGCAAAAACAAATGCTAATCTTCCGTTTTCCCGGTCAATCTTTTCAGAATTTACTCGGTTAGGAAGAGTGCCCTGTTTTGAGTCAATCCGTGAAGCCGGACTTTACTCGGGATCTGGGCAAGAGGAGCCTTAATCCCAAAATAAGTAGAATATTTTACTTACCTTGGCGCCGCTGTTGTTTGATAGATGTTGAAGATGGTTGATAGATGTTGATTTCGTCAGTAATTTGGATAGACCTCCCTGATAACAATTGAGGATTTTGGCCAACAGGAGTTTAATTCCAATTCACAACACACGATATTTGGTAAAATAAAGTATATTCTAAACAACAGTTGATATTCGAGATTATACACTGAGTTTACAAAATTTATGTTCACAATATTAGGATTGAAAACGACGTGTCACAGAACAACGTAAACTGAACGCAGTACTATAAAGATGAAAGAACGTACTCTTATAATATAACAATTGTACAAAATTGTGAATTGAGTAAATTATTAACTATTAGTTAATAATTTACAATAACCATTGAAAAAGTCTGTCTTCCAAGTTAACCGAATAATAATAAAGAAGAGTATCTTGAGAAAGACAGACTACTCTTTTGTTGAAGTTTGTTAACGTATAAGGAAGACTTATCTTGAAAAAGACTTGTCTTATTTAAGAAGTCTATTACTAAAAAAAACTTAGTAATAGATGTCGAACTCAATAACAGATGTCGAACCTAATAACAATTGTCGTACTCAGTGACAAATATCGAACTTAGTCGACGCGGAAATAGTATACAAAAGTTCGACACAAGAATATCAGACAAAGATTCGACGCGAAACACTCGACTTTCGGTGTTGGGTTTTACTAATTGACCCACGGTAATAGATTTTTAAATTGTAAAAACCGCCAAAAATACTAAGGTTTATGATACGAACAAGTTTAATGTATGCGGTAGACTATATTTATGACGCGAACTAATCCAATTGTTGCATGCTTGAGCAAAAGTTTCAAATTATACAAACGGTAAAAAAATAGTTGCCTTACCAATAAAAAAACTGCTGACTAAACAAGGAATAACAAACGTTTGCAGGTCATTATTAGATGTAACTATAGAATTGAATCTTAAGTTAATAAGTATCGCAAAAACGCGTGAAATGAGGGATATTCCTTGGAGAACAATCGAAAAAATTATGAAAGATTTATTTTCGGATCTAGAATTAACTTTAATAATATGTAATTCTTTAGTAAGAACTCCAACATTAAGTGAAATTAATGATATAATCGAGGAAGATGACTCGTCCCCTGTAGGGGGACACAAGGGAGTGAGTAAAACATATTATAGAATCAGAAATCATTATTTTTGGAATGACATGAAAGAAGACGTTCAAAATTTTATTAATAATTGCAAGTAATGTCAAATAAAAAAAATGACTCGCGTTAAACCAAAAAGACCGATAATAATTACAGATACTCCAAGCAGCGCATTCGACAAAGTAACTTTGGATTTCGTGGGAACTCTCCCATGACGAAAAAACGAAACCAATATATTCTAACAATGCAATATCTTTTAACAAAGTATTCATGGGCAATACCATTAGCCTCAATTAGTAGTATTGCCACAGCAGATGCGTTTTTTTTTAAGTTTTATCTGTCTTTTTGGTTCCCCACAAGCAGTATTAACAGTTCATGGAAGGAACTTTGTTTCCACTTTATTTTTTTACCGTCCCTAAAAAATTTTTAATATATTTAAAAGAAATTTTCGCTACTTTCTGGATTAAATCGTAGTTAAAAACTATAAAATTTCTAAAAAAGTRCTATTTAACAGAAGCTATGAAACGTTTTCTTTCAAGCTTTAAAGCGTATACTTACAAAGTCTATTAACTAAATATTCACRGGCTGTACCTTTGGCTTCAATTAGTAGTATTGTCACAGCYGACGCATTTTTTGAAGATTTTTTATCTGTCTTTTCGGTTCGCCACGAGCAGTTTTAACAGATTAAAGAAAAAACTTCGTTTCCGCTCTATTTAGGGGAGTTGCAAATAAATGCAATATAAAGTTACTCACAATGACAGCTTATCATCCGCAATCGAATGGTTCGTTCGAAAGATCGCACCACGTATTAATTGAATTTCTTAATATGTTTATAAATTATAAAGGAAATAATTAGGATGATTGGCTGGAAGCTGCAATGCTCTCCTATAATATGAGCGTACACGAAGTCACTAAACATAAACCTCACGAACTTGTGTTCGACCATCTTGCACGATTACCATTTGGTTCTTCTTCCATAGAAGAAAACATTGATTTAACATATATAGACTATTTAAATAATTTATATGATACATTAGATAAATTACAAAAATCAGCCAAAGGAGATTTAGAACAATCAAAAATTAAAAGTAAACAATATTATGACAGAGACGTGAAAATTTAGGAATCGGAGATGAGGTCTTTCTATCGGCAGTTAAAACGGGAAAATTTGGAAACACATACGAAGGTTCTTATAAATTAATTAATTTWACCGATAAAAATAACGCTATAATTGATATGGGTAACGGTAAAACACGGCAGGTACATATGGACAGACTTAAGCGTTTCAAAAAGTGTAGTACCAAATATGACGCAATTAAAAGATTTGTAAGATTTGTCAATGCTATTTCCCAAATCAGAGGAACCGAGGTGGAGGCCAACCTTTAGGGGRAGATAGCACGGAAGTAAGTCCGGCCGGAGTCTACTCCGGATGTACAGCCAGACGGATTCCGCATGGGATATTCGGCATTCAAGGTACGGAGGGAGTTGGTTACTCGCTTGGGGGAAGAGCCAGGGGCATGCAAATTGCCGGCCCTTCAAGTGAAATGTAACGCATGATGTTGAACTTGTCAAGGCCGGAATTGATCAGGAGTTGGCGGGATTGGTCACCTCCACCGCTCCGCCCTCCCCGTTTGTTGGCAAACATTCTCGTGACCGGGTAGGAAACATCGGCTCACCCGGACGGTTCTGGTGACCCAGTAGCAACGGTGGTCACAGACACGGAGCCACCCCCACCTCCTGAGGAGGAGGAAGTGTTCGCCGACGCTCCCACCCATGATTTATAAACATTAAAATAATATATACATAGAAATCATAATAAAATAAAGAAATTTTTTTTCTCAAAAAACAGAAACTTTTGTTTCGTTTTGTTTTATGACCTCCCTCCCACCATTTTCTATGCATATTCCTCGGGATGATTTGGATATAACATTAACAAATGAATCGACGTTTTTAAATATTAAATGAATTAAACATTTTTAAGAACTCTCTTTATATACATAAATAAACAAATCTAAGTAGAAACACATATATTAAACTATCTGCGTAAACAAAATTTTTCAGGACAATATGTGCGTAATAGTTGGTGTTATCTTGGCGTTATTGGCGTCCNATGTAACGCATGATGTTGAACTTGTCAAGGCCGGAATTGATCAGGAGTTGGCGGGATTGGTCACCTCCACCGCTCCGCCCTCCCCGTTTGTTGGCAAACATTCTCGTGACCGGGTAGGAAACATCGGCTCACCCGGACGGTTCTGGTGACCCAGTAGCAACGGTGGTCACAGACACGGAGCCACCCCCACCTCCTGAGGAGGAGGAAGTGTTCGCCGACGCTCCCACCCATGATTTATAAACATTAAAATAATATATACATAGAAATCATAATAAAATAAAGAAATTTTTTTTCTCAAAAAACAGAAACTTTTGTTTCGTTTTGTTTTATGACCTCCCTCCCACCATTTTCTATGCATATTCCTCGGGATGATTTGGATATAACATTAACAAATGAATCGACGTTTTTAAATATTAAATGAATTAAACATTTTTAAGAACTCTCTTTATATACATAAATAAACAAATCTAAGTAGAAACACATATATTAAACTATCTGCGTAAACAAAATTTTTCAGGACAATATGTGCGTAATAGTTGGTGTTATCTTGGCGTTATTGGCGTCCCCGGACGCATTCATTGGTTTCGATTGCAGTAATGGACCGATCAATATATCCACAATTTCGTTACGTGATGTGGGAAATTGCAACCCCAAACAAAGACTATTGGAAACCACCAAAACGTATATTCAATTGTTACAAGCCACAGAATACCTATTTATACCTGTAATACAGTGCAAAGTGATCCTAACGCGAATGATTCAATATTGTTGCATACATTCGCATGTGTCGGYCGTCAGCAACGGCCTTGCGGAATATTTGTGGGAACCAACTCCACAACAGTGTCAGCATGTACACAATACCGGGACTTTAAATCTCGGCAATAATATAAATTTATTCGATTTAAAAGTAAATTCAACTTCGACGCGTTCCTAGCATTATCAGGAATCATAATGACTGATAAATCGTGCAAGGGCTCGCAATACTCTGACGCATATGGATCCTGGACTGACGTCATCGTACAGGCGATGATAAAAGTAATTGATTACATGTGGTAATATAAAGGTGCTTAAGAAAAAATGTATTGTAAATGTTAAGTATAGTTTTAAATGTATGACCTTGAAAAAGAAAAAATGTATATTGACTCGTGAACAATAACAATCGAGTTGCTGATGAAGTCCCAAAAAAGGGACGAAACGTTCAACTTGTTCGAAAAAAATCGTTTATAAAAAATTAATAACCGTCCAAATTCCCTTTGATACATATTTTAGATAAAAGTAATGTTCATGTCCAGTGTAGTACCAGTGAAGGTGTCAACAGGGAAGATTACGCTACACTCTGGCACCTTTTGCCAGATGGGTAATGGACACTGCCTGGACCTGGAACACGGATACATGTTTTCGGATGTGATACCATCAATTAGGGGTTGCAATTTCTCCGCTTACGATGTGCTATATGAGGGATGGGAGGACAAGACGAAGGACTTGGAGGACAAGTTCGGCCCAGAAATCTACTCTTTCACCACCAATGATATCACATTCGCACTCGCATGCACCACGGAGACACGTCTGTGCGGTTATATTATCTTTAGAACCGTACATCCTAAATTATTCATTATGGAAACGCAGCCTGGCACTGTATTAATCAAAAATGCGCACATTTACACGGAAAACTTGGATATTTTCACATACGTAAATTCAAAATTTGTTTACATCGAGAAACACTTTTGGACCCAACTGACCGATTTATATAACGATGTAACCTCTCAAAAGTGTGAATTAGAACTACAAATCTTGATGAACGTCCTCACAGTGGCTACTTAAGATCCTATAGAATTTCCTTATAATATAATGAAAAGACCAGGTTATACTACTGTACAACCAGGTGAAGTTATACACATGATCAAGTGCGTGAGTTATGTTACGGTGTCCGAAATATGAATTCACACATACGTATGTAATAACAAATGATTTATTTAATTCGGGTATGTAAGTAAATAATCGAACTAAAATGTGTTGATCAAAATACTTTTTACTTATTCATAATTCTTTAAAGATTGAATACCTGACAGAGAGTGACTCGTCGCTGGTGCAAGAGCAGTGATGGTCAATACTTTCCTTGTGCCTTTTATTGCATTCCAATTGCGTCATCCTTTGTCTTAGGCCGCATCAAATGGGATTTTTAATCTTCCTATGGTGATAAGTTCGACAGCCCCAGATGCTTAGAGGTAACTCCTCCCTGCCGAAGTTCAAGGACGTCCTCATCTTGTCTCCTCCTATTTTTACATTTATACAATAAATAAATAAGCATGACTGATATCAGTAATAAAACTAGTCCGATTGAGGTTATTGATGTATGAAATTCTAATCCGAATGATTCATTAGGAGTTGTGAATTTTGGTGTAGGTATTGTGGGTACTATTAATGTTTTCAGTGGTTCGAAATTTAGTTGATGATCCCTGATTATAAGAGGTTGTAAAAGACTAACTTGGTTTATTTCTCCCAGATCCTTGTCGGGTTCGTATCCTTGAATTTGTAGGTTACCTTCTTGTATCAATTGTGTTCTCTTGATCATCGTCTCGTTGCTACCATGTTTAATCCTTATCAAGTAGTTGCTCGATATTAATGCTGAATTTCCGGATAATTTGTAAACAAGTATTAGTAATGAGTCTACATATATAACAATTGACCTTGTTTCGGCTGTCGTTATATTTGTGGACATAGATATAATTTTCTATCAATGAATTGACAGTTCTTCGCAGATAGTCTGATTGTAGGTCCAATTAAAGTCCAAATTGTGATAACAATTTCCGTTTGATTATTATTGTTGATAATAGCAAATTGTTACGTCCGCAAACGCAATATGTTAGATTTAATTAATTAAAGCCTGTTTTTGCCACTCTGTGTGCAAAGTTTTTGTTTTATGTGACGTCCCCGCAGTTAAACGAGTAAAACGAGTAACCCCACAAAAATTTGCCCTATTTTCGGTCAGTCCATAAAGCCGGTACTCTACCAGGGATCCGGGCTAGAAGAGCCAGTAACTCGCAAATTTAAAGGAAGAATGAGGTGTACTTACCTTTGAAAAATTATTAACATGACCTCTGGAGCGAATTGTGCCAAATCTTGATGATCCACGGACCTAACTGCCTCCGAATCGATTGCGTCGATTAAACGGTCGCAGGATCTTGGTGTAATATGGGTTTTAGTCGTTAAAATAATGTCACTTAATTCACAGGTAAAACCAAAGTATATTCTTAAAAGTTGCACAAATAATTACACAAGGACAATTTAACAAATTAATGGAGAAGTCTTTCTTCCAAGCCAATCAAACAAGAAGAGTATCTTGAAAAAGACTGCTCTTATTCCAACGTATAAAGAAGACAAATCTAGAAAGAGTTGTCTTAGGCCGTTCTATAGAAAGAGAGACTCTCAGGCACAAAACGTATAAATATATGATATTGAAACAGAGGTAATTAATATTTTCGCGTTAAGAGTTTCGAGGTTGCCGGTAGACTGCCGGCGAGGAGTCCCCTGGCTCCCCACGTCGAGCCCAGCACGGCCGAGTGGGAGGTACCCCCACTCGCGTTAAGTGCTCCCTCCACTAGGACCAGACAGGTTCGTTTTTTCCAAAAGTTAAACAACAATAAAAATGGCAAATAGTATTTGACTATAAATAATTAACTGGAGGAATGAGAAGGAATTTGGAGAATTCTTAAGTGTCGTGGTTAAATTCCGTTCACCGTTGCTCTGGTTCAAAAGTTGATTTAATATTTGGAAAACCTTACTTACAGTTACGCAGATTTACAATAATAAATTCCTTAATCCAACGGGAAGCTTACTTGTCGCGTCTGTCCCCTGATCAAAGTATTAATAAAGTTTTTCCTTTCTTTCGGATCCATTGGAATGTAGGCGATACCCCGTGACATGTGGTAATGCTCACAAAACACAATAACTCAATTAAGATTAGATTCACACTCAATGCTTGATACAAAACATTCACATTTAATTACAATAAACGAAGATTAACCAAGATTCTTATTAGACTTCTACTAGACTCTAAAATGATTAAGATTATTATCCAGAAAAATTCGGTAACCACGACTCGCACCAGACTCTTTTACTAGACTGTTTTTAGACTGTTTATTAGACTCCTACTTAGATTTTCACTAGACTCGCGAGGGCCCAAATGTGGTTTTCTATATAGGTTAAAATCTGTCCTGGTGAGGGTTTGTTCGCATCTATTCCCACAAGCATTTATAGAAGTTGCACTGGCAGAGGCTGCACTCGCGTCATCGCGAGGATGTTTGCCAACGAACGGGGAGGGCGGAGCGGTGGAGGTGACCAATCCCGCCAACTCCTGATCAATTCCGGCCTTGACAAGTTCAACATCATACGTTACATTTCACTTGAAGGGCCGGCAATTTGCATGCCCCTGGCTCTTCCCCCAAGCGAGTAACCAACTCCCTCCGTACCTTGAATGCCGAATATCCCATGCGGAATCCGTCTGGCTGTACATCCGGAGTAGACTCCGGCCGGACTTACTTCCGTGCTATCTYCCCCTAAAGGTTGGCCTCCACCTCGGTTCCTCTGATTTGGGAAATAGCATTGACAAATCTTACAAATCTTTTAATTGCGTCATATTTGGTACTACACTTTTTGAAACGCTTAAGTCTGTCCATATGTACCTGCCGTGTTTTACCGTTACCCATATCAATTATAGCGTTATTTTTATCGGTAAAATAAATTAATTTATAAGGACCTTCGTATGTGTTTCCAAATTTTCCCGTTTTAACTGCCGATAGAAAGACTTCATCTCTGATTCCTAAATTTTCTTCTACCACGTTTCTGTCGTAATATTTCTTGCTTTTAATTTATGAGTGTTCCAAATTTTCCTTAGCTGATTTTTATAATTTATCTAATGTATCATATAAATTATTTAAATATTCTATGTATATGTCAAATCAATGTTTTCTTCTATGGTAGAAGAACCTGATGGTAGTCGTGCAACATGGCCGAACACAAGTTTGTGAGGTTTATGTTTAGTGACTTCGTGTACGCTCGTATTATAGGAGAGCATTGCAGCTTCCAGCCAATCATCCTAATTATTTCCTTTATAATTTATAAACATATTAAGAAATTCAATTAATATGTGGTGCGATCTTTCGAACGAACCATTCGATTGCGGATGATAAGCTGTCATTGTGAGTAACTTTATATTGCATTTATTTGCAACTCCCCTAAATAGAGCAGWAACGAAGTTTTTTCCTTAATCTGTTAAAACTGCTCGTAGCGAACCGAAAAGACAGATAAAAAATCTTCAAAAAATGCGTCGGCTGTGACAATACTACTAATTGAAGCCAAAGGTACAGCCCGTGAATATTTAGTTAATAGACTTTGTAAGTATACGCTTTAAAGCTTGAAAGA
>NW_014570281.1:22797-23903 GCF_001313835.1 Polistes canadensis
ATAGTTTTTAACTACGATTTCATCCAGAAAGTAGCAACAATTTCTTTTAAATATATTAAAAAATTTTCAGTAACGGTAAAAATGTGCTATTAGAAACTAAACTCGCTCACCCTGGAGACAACAACTCTTTCAAAGAGCTTCCCCACCTTGTCCAGCAGGCATATTGGCCTGTACGAGCTGGGCGCGTTATTATCGCAATCGTACCTCTTTTTCAACAGTACGAGCTTGGCCCTCTTCCATGCCCGTGGGAAGACTCCCCTCCTCAGCAACATGGTGAAGCACTTTGCCAGACCTTTACCACAGTGTATGGCCGCCCTCTTTACCACCAGGCCAGGAATCCCATCAGGACCCGGTGCCCTCCCAAGACCAATCCGTTTTGCTGCCCTACGCACCTCTTCAATCGTGACGACTATTTCCTCCGGGTCCACCACGTTGAMGTTTGGGGCAACTGATCGCCCGCCTCCCGGAAACAGCGTTTCAACGATCCTCATCAGAAGAGGAGGATCCAATACCTCAGTCAGGGGGGGAACACCTCGAGCCCTCAATTTCCCCATAACAAGTCTGTAGGGTCTCCCCCATGGATCATCATCTATTGTGGCTAAGAACTCTTTCCAGGCCAAAGCCTTGGCCCTTTTAATGGCCCGAACCAAATTCCTCCTCTTCTCCCTCCTGTCCTCTAGACACGTTTCGATTCTGTCCAGATCATTTCCTCGCCTGGCCCTCAGATAACGCCTTCTCGCCGCCGTAGCCGCTCCCCGTAGGACCACAWTTTCCCGTGACCACCATGGTACAGCAGAACACCTGTTCACTGTTGTCCCCACCCTTGAMATAGAAATGTCGCATGAAGTGAGTAGGGTATTGTCCGCCCATTTCACCAAGTCCCGTATATTATCACCATTGTCCCGTGTCCATTCTCCGGAGACGAGGGCTGCGGCGAGCCWATCCTCATCCACAGTCCTCGTATCCCACTTAGGAAACACTCTGTCCCTGGGGCGAAGACTTCGGAAGCCTGTAGCCTCATGTCTATACTTAAAAATTATATATAAATGGTCCGAAAGGGACTCAGCCTCATCCACCCTCCAATCCGATAAGCGGACACTAGCTGC
>NW_014570282.1:0-2302 GCF_001313835.1 Polistes canadensis
ATAACACTTTTTATTTGTTAGTATACGGTTTAAAACTTAAAAGAAAACGTTTTATAGCATTTGTTATACAGCAATTATTGTAGAAATATTATAGTTTTTAACTACGATTTAATCCAGAAAGTAGCGAAAATTTCTTTTTAGGTATATTAAAAATTTTGTAGTAATACGAAACATGTGATATCAGAAACCAAACAGAATAGATGTTTGGTCGACTACTATCGAATTTTGTTGAAAAATAATTGAATTTTAAACGTGAAGTAACCAAAAAAAGTTGCAATAAAATGATTTTTTCCCCTTTTTTGGGCTGCATTAGTCCAAATATTAATGATGTTGGCCAAATTTGTTCGGATGTAAAACTTTTTATTTGTTAGTACACGCTTTAAAACTTGAAAGAAAACGTTTTATACCTTTAGTTATATAGCCCTTTTTAAGATTTTTTATAATTTTAACAACGATCTCATCCAGAAAGTAGCGTAATATCCTTTTTAAATGTATTAAAAATTTTATACAGTCATATAAAAATGTGATATTAGAAACTAAACAGAATAGATGTTTGGTTGAATACAATCATGTTTTGTCAAAAAATACATAAATTCCTTTCGTAAAGTAACCTAAGAAAGTTATAATAAAATAATTTTTTCCGTATTTTTGTACTGCAGTTGATGAAATATAAATGTTATTTGCTAGATTTTATTAGACCTAAAACTTTTTATTTGTTTGTATACGGATTAAAACTTGATAGAAAACGTTTTATAGCATTGGTTATACAGCACTTCTTTAAATATCTGATAGTTTTCAACAAGTATTTAATGTACAATCAGCGAAAACTTTCTTAAAAAGATTAAAATTTTTTTTATCGAATGTAAAAATTTCCAACTAGAAACAAAACACAATGGATGTCAGGTTTACTTCAATCGAGTTTCGTTGACAAAAGAATTGAATTCTTCACGTAGACTAACCAAAAAAAGTTGTATTAAAATGATTTTTTCCATTTTTTTTGACTGCATTAGTCCAAATATTAGTGATGTTGGCAAAATTTTTTCGAAATAACACTTTTTATCTGTTAGTACACCCTTTAAAACATGAAAGAAATAGTTTTATAAATATTGCTATAGAGCACTATTTAGGAAATTTAATAGTTTTTAACTACGATTTAATTTAGAAATTAGCGGAAGTTTTTTATCAAAATATATCAAAACATTTTTAACGACGGTACAAAATTTGCTACTAGAAAAAAAACGAAATAGATGTTTTGTTGACTAAAATCGAATTTTGTGGAAAAATAATTGAATTCTATACGTAAAGAAATCAAAAAAAGTAGTATTAAAACGATTTTTTCTCTTTTTTTGTACTGCAGTGGATGAATTAAAATATTATTTGCTACATTTTATTAGACCTGAAACTTTTTATTTGTAATAACATGCTTTAAACTTAAAAGAAATGTTTTATAGCTTTTTTTATATAGCACTTTTTTGGAAATTTCATAGATTTTAACTACGATTTAATCCAGAAAGTAGCGTAATATTCTTTTTAAATATATTAAAAATTTATTTGCGTCATATAAAAATGTGATATTAGAAACTAAACAGAATAGATGTTTGGTTAAATACAATCAAGTTTTGTCGAAAAATACATAAATTCTTTTCGTAAAGTAACCTAAAAAAGTTTTAATAAAATTATTTTTTCTATTTCTTTGTACTGCAGTTGTTAAAAGAAAATGATCTTTGCCAGATTTTATTAGACATACCACTTTATATCTGTATTTATATGCTTTAAACTTAAAAGAAAACGTTTTATAGATTTTGTTATATGGCACTTTTCTAGAAATTTTATAGATTTTAACTACGATTTAATCCAAAATGTAGCGAAAATTTCTTTCTAAATATTTCAAAACATTTCTAGCGACAATAAAGATGTGCTACTACAAACAAAACAGAGTGGATGTCAGGTTTACTACAATCGAGTTACGTTGAGAAAGAAATGAATTTTTCACGTAAAGTAGATAAAAAATGTAGTAATAAAATGAATTTTTTCCTTTTTTTGAACTGCAGTTGTTGAATTATAAATTTTATTTGCTGGATTTTATTAAACGTAACACTTTTTATTTGTTATTATACGCTTTAATACTTGAAAGAAAACGTTTTACAGCTTTTTTTATAGAGCATTTCTTTATGTATCTGATAGTTTTGTACTACGGATTAATTCAAAAAGTAGCAAAAATTTCTTTCTAAATATATTTAAACATTTTTAGCAACGGTGAATATGTGCTACTCGAAACAAAACAGATTAAATGTCATGTTTA
>NW_014570282.1:3241-8140 GCF_001313835.1 Polistes canadensis
ATAGTTTTGAACTACGGTTTAATTCATTAAGTAGAAAAAATTTCTATCAAAATATATTTAAACATTTTTGTGACGGTTAAAAATTGCTACTAAAAACAAAACAGAATAGATGTCAGGTTTATTACAATCGAGTTTCGTTGAAAAAGAATAGAGTTCTTCACGTTAGGTCCCTAAAAAATGTTTTATAAAATCAGTTTTTTCTTTTCTTTGACTGCAGCTGTTAAAAGAAAATGATCTTTGCTAGATTTTATTAGACATTACACTGTTTATTTGTTATTATACGCTTTAAAACTTGAAAAAAAACGTTATATACCTTTTGTTATATAGCACATTTTTTAGAAATATTATAGTTTTTAACTACGATTTAATCCAGAAAGTAGCGAAAATTTCTTTTTAGGTATAATAAAAATTTTGTAGTAATACTAAACATGTGATATCAGAAACCAAACAGAGTAGATGTTTGGTCGAGTACTATCGAATTTTGTTGAAGAATAATTGAATTTTAAACGTAAAGTAACCAAAAAAAGTTGTAATAAAATGATTTTTTTCCCTTTTTTGGGCTGCATTAGTTCAAATATTAATGATGTTGGCCAAATTTGTTTAAATGTAAAACTTTTTATTTGTTAGTACACGCTTTAAAACTTGAAAGAAAACGTTTTATACCTTTTGTTATATAGCACTTTTTAAGATTTTTTATAATTTTAACTACGATGTCATCCAGAAAGTAGCGTAATATTCGTTTTAAATGTATTTAAAATTTTATAAAGTCATATAAAAATGTGATATTAGAAACTAAACAGAATAGATGTTTGGTTGAATACAATCAAGTTTTGTCGAAAAATACATAAATTCTTTTCGTAAAGTAACCTAAGAAAGTTATAATAAAATAATTTTTTCCGTATTTTTGTACTGCAATTGATGAAGTGTAAATGTTATTTGCTAGATTTTATTGAACCTAACACTTTTTATTTGTTAGTATACAGATTAAAACTTGAAAGAAAACGTTTTTTAGCATTTGTTAAACATCTCTTCTCTAAATATCTGATAGTTTTTAGCAATTATTTAATGTAGAAAGCAGCGAAAATTATCCTAAATAGATTGAAAAATATTTTGGCGAAGGTAAAAATGTGCTATTAAAAACTAAACAGAATAGATGTTTCGTTAACTACAATCGAATTGTGTTGAATAAGAATTGAATTCTTCATGTAAAGTAGCCAAAAAAAGTTGTAATAAAATGATTTTTTCTCTTTTCTTCGACAGCAGTTGTTAAAAGAAAATAAAATTTGCTAGATTTTATTGGATATAACACTTTTTATTTGTTAGTATACGGTTTAAAACTTAAAAGAAAACGTTTTATAGCATTTGTTATACAGAAATTATTGTAGAAATATTATAGTTTTTAACTACGATTTAATCCAAAATGTAGCGAAAATTTCTTTCTAAATATTTCAAAAGATTTCTAGCGACAATAAAGATGTGCTACTAGAAACAAAACAGAGTGGATGTCAGGTTTACTACAATCAAGTTTCGTTGAGAAAGAAATGAATTTTTCACGTAAGGTAGATAAAAAAAGTTGTGATAAAATAATTTTTTCCATTTTTTTTAACTACATTAGCCCAAATAATAATGATGTTGGCCAAATTTTTTCGGATTTAACACTTTTATTTGTTAGTACACCTTTTAAAATTAGAAAGAAAACCTTTTAAAGCCTTTGTTACATATCACTTTTTTAGAAATTTTATAGTTTTTAATTATGATTTAATCCCGAAAGTAGCGAAAGTTTTTTATCGAAATATATCTAAACATTTTTACGGCGGTAAAAATTTGATACTAGAAACAAAACAGAACGGATGTTTGGTTGACTAAAATCGAATTTGGCTGAAAATTAATTAAATTCTATACGTGAAGAAACAAAATAAAGTGGTAATAAAACGATTTTTTCTCTTTTCTTCGACTGTAGTGTTTAAAAAGTAAATGATATTTGCTAGATTCATTTGGACATAACACTTTTTATTTGTTATTATACGCTTTAGATCTTAAAAGAAAACGTTTTAAACCTTTTGTTATGTAGAACTTTTTGAGAAATTTTATAGTTTTTAACTACGATTTAATCCCGAAAGTAGCGAAAATTTCTTTCTATATGTATAAAAACATTTTTAGCGACGGTTACAATTTGCTACTAGAAACAAAACAGAATGAATGTTTGATTGACTAAAATCGAATTTTGTTGAAAAATAATGGAATTCTATACGTGAAGAAACCAAAAAATGTAGTAACAAAACGATTTTTTCTCTTTTCTTTGATTGCAGTTGGTAAAAGAAAATGATATTGGCTAAATTTTATTGGACATAACGCTTTTCATTTGTTTTTATACGCTTTAAACTTAAAAGAAAACGTTTCATAGCTTTTGTTTCATAGCACTTCTTAAGATATCTGATAGTTTTTAACTATTATTCAATTCGAAAAGCAGCGGAAATTTTTTTTAATTATAATGAACGTTTTTTAGCGATAGTAAAAATGTGCTACTAGAAACAAAACAGAATGGATGTCAGGTTTACTACAATCGAGTTTCGTCGAAAAAGAATTGAATTCTTCCCGTAAACTATCCAAAAAAAATTGTAATAAAATAATTTTTTCTCTTTTTTTGGACTGCATTAGTCCAAATATTAATGATGTTGGCCAAATTTTTTCGGTATTTAACACTTTTTATTTGTTAGCACACCCTTTAAAACTTGAAAGAAATCGTTTTATACCTTTTGTTATATAGCACTTTTTATAAAATTTTATAGTTTTTAACTACGATTTTATTCAGAAAAAAGCTAAATTTTCTTTCTAAATATATTAAAACATTTTTAACGACGGTTAAAATGTGCTACTAGAAACAAAACGGAATGGATGTTTGGTTGACTAAAATCGAATTTTGTTGAAATATAATTAAATTCTATACGTGAAGAAACCAAAAAATGTAGTAATAAGACGATTTTTTTTTTTCTTCGATTGCAGTGTTTAAAAAGTAAATGATATTTGCTAGATTTAATTAGACATAACTCTTTTTATTTGTTATTATACGCTTTAAATCTTAAAAGAAAACGTATTAAACCTTTTGGTCTATAGCACTTTTTTATAAATTTTATAGATTTTAACTACGATTTAATCCAAAAAGTAGCGTAATATTCTTTTTAAATATATTAAAAATTTATTAGCGTCATATAAAAATGTGATATTAGAAACTAAACAGAATAGATGTTTGGTTGAATACAATCAAGTTTTGTCGAAAAATACATAAATTCTTCTCGTAAAGTAACCTAAAAAWGTTGTAATAAAATGATTTTTTCCTATTTTTTGTACTAGAATTGATGAAGTATAAATGTTATTTGCTAGATTTTATTGAACCTAACACTTTTTATTTGTTAGTATACGGTTTAAAACTTGAAAGAAAACGTTTTATAGCATTTGTTAAACATCACTTCCTTAAATATCAGATAGTTTTAGGCAATTATTTAATGTTAAAAGCAGCAAAAATTATTCTAAATAGATTGAAAAATTTTTTGGCGAAGGTAAAAATGTGCAATTAGAAACTAAACAGAATAGATGTTTCGTTGACTACAATCGAATTGTTTCGTAAAATAATTGAATTCTTTACGTAAAGTAACCAAAAAAAGTTGTAATAAAATCATTATTTTTTTTCTTCGACTGCAGCTGTTAAAAGAAAATGATCTTTGCAAGATTTTATTAGACATAACACTATATATCTGTGTTTATATGCTTTAATTTAAAAGAAAACGTTTTATAGATTTTGTTATATAGCACTTTTCTAGAAATTTTATAGATTTTAACTACGATTTAATCCAAAATGTAGCGAAAATTTCTTTCTAAATATTTAAAAACATTTTTAGCGACGGTAAAAATGTGCTACCAGAAACAAAACAGAATGGATGTCAGGTTTACCACAATCGAGTTTCGTAGAAAAAGAATTGAATTCTTCACGTAAAGTAACCAAAAAAAGTTGTAATATAATGAATTTTTCTCTTTTCTTTGACTGCATTAGTCCAAATATTAGTGATGTTGGTCAAATTTTTTCGAATGTAACACTTTTTATTTGTAATAATACGCTTTAAAGCTATAAAGGCAACGTTTCATTGCTTCTTTTAAATAGCACTTTTATAAAAATTTTATAGTTTGTATCTGCGATTTAATTCACATTTTAGCGAAAATTTCTTTTAAATATATTAAAAATTTTTTAGCGACGGTAAAAATGTGCTATTAAAAACTAAGCAGATTAGATGTTAGGTTGAATACAATCAAGTTTTGTCGAATAATAAAAAAATTTCTTACGTTAAGTAACCTGAAAAAGTTTTAATTAAATTATTTTTTCCCTTTTTTTTAGACTGCTGTTGTTGAATTATAAATGTTATTTGCTAGATTTTATTAGACCTAAAACTTTTTATTTGTTAGTGTGACGTCCTCGCAGGTAAACGAATGAAAGACGAGTTACCCCACGAATATTTGCCCTGTTTTTTGGTCAGTCCGTCAAGCCGGTACTCTATCTGGGATCTGGGCTAGAAGAGCCAGCACCTGCAAGGTTAAAGAATGATAAGGTATACTTACCTCTGAAGAAATTGTAACTCGTCTCCTGGAACGAATTGTGTCGATTGAACGGTCGCAGGATTCTGGTGTGATACGGGTTTTTGCCGTTAAAATAAAAATTCTTAATTCACCGGTGAAACTAGAGTATGTTCTTCTAAGTTACTCAAAAAAATTACAAGAAGATAAATTAACAAAAAAAAATGTAAAAGTCCGTTTTCCAAGCCAAATGAAAAGTAAAAGAGAGTATTTCAAAAAAGACTGTTCTCGGTTCTGACGTGTAGAGAAGAATGAATAATGATCTAGAAAAGTAGT
>NW_014570282.1:8498-10421 GCF_001313835.1 Polistes canadensis
TTATACTAATATCACATGCTGACAAAATAATAACCATCGATGGTCGTTCATAAGAGTGCTTATAATGTAAGTAAGAAAAATTTAAATTATAATATGACAGGAAAATAAATCGCAACTATTGAATTTACATTGGATAGTACGCCCTGCTATTCAGAGTCGTCACTAGGACGTGACACCTCCCCCCTTAAAGGAGAAGTACGAAAGAGTCCATTATTGAGTGCTTCGTAAAGCATCAACTCTATTTAAGACTTCCTCTTCTTAAGCAAAACTTCACCATTGTCAATATCTTCGGCAAGACCATCAGGCATTGGGCAAGCCATCATAAAACGACGGTTATGTTTATTCGGTGATTTCGACAAACACATCTGATTAGATTGTTCCGCAATAGTTTCTCTGTATGATACGACAGGATCAGACTTTTTAATTAATATACAGGCGTGATCTTCTTYAAGATCTTTCAAACAGATTTCAAGGTTAAGTTCACCAGCACCAGCAATAATGTGCTCTCCAGATTCTTCGATGATATATTGTACCATAGGATCCGAATTAGCAAGACGTTTTAAACCTTTAACCAATTTTGGCAAATCTGCAGGATTCTTGGGTTCAACTGCTACACGTACAACAAGAGAAACCGAGAATTTCATAACTTTCATATTATKTGCATYYTTAAACGTAGTAATGGTACCAGTTTTGACCAAGAATTGATCAACACCGACAGGTCCACAAATGTTACTAGAAGGTACATCTTCAATGGCTTCAACGTAACGACCCATCATCAAGATAGTACGTTAAATAGCTTTCTCATACAAATCCTCCTTCTTTCCGGGTTAGAAGTTCGGTCCCATAATACGAGTCTTCATATCAGTACACACTTTACCAGGAAATACACGTCCAAAGGTATCTGCCATCGGATCCCACTTATCCTGTTAAAGTGATGTTTCGGTAATCCGTGGTATTAACCTTGAGGCCACTCGCCTGCGTGAAAGAGTTAAGAGCGAACATCCCAGTGTTTATTATAGATCGCAGTAGTAAATTGTTCGATCTATCTCAATTCGGCACTGGTAAATTGTTGTTTCACTATGGTCTTCTAACTGCAACATGCTGAACGTATGTGGTTATCTTTGTCGGCGTTAGTGTGGGGAGGTTGCAATCCCCTGTACCAAGGAGCGAAACGGTGATAATGTTAGCAGCTGCTCCTCCGCAATCATATCCAAGTAGTGCGGTCGTCGTACAGATGAATGCGGCCACGACGATGGTGATTTTGACGTACATATTTCTTTGAAACCAATGTTGATTCAATATAAATTTTAATAAACTATATTTATATGCGAACTAATAGAAACTCGTCTCAAGCTTGTTTAGCATATCATTGCATGATCGATGTTAGCGTTAAGCAACTCCAATGAGCCTTTCTAAAAAAAAACAAATAGTAACAAATTGTATTATGCTTCGTAACTCATTAAGACATTTCCGTAAAAGCTGCCGTAGTTTAGCACGGTTTAACTTTATTTTAATAACAAGAACGATTTTGTCGAAAGTAAATTTACAAGTTTGAATCGTTAATGAAGTTCGAGAAAAATTAGGTGCTAAACAAATTTATAAAGTTACGAGGTTAACCACTAGGTAATAATAAAAAATTTAAAAATTAATTTAGTAGATAGCTTGAGAGGAGTTGAGATTCCTTAAAGTCGAGATTGACTGACTATTGCGTACAAAAGTTATTTATATTTTTTTTTCAATTTGTTCGCTTGTGGATGCTGGTTATAAATCGTTTATAAGAAGCTATGCATCTCTCTATGTAGTGCCTTTTAGAGTAGAGTGGGTGATTCYYCCACTGACACTATCTTTAACTGTATATAAAAAGAAAAATTTACTCCAGCACCCATACTTAGTAACTATGTAGGTATAAAAACAATACCGAGT
>NW_014570282.1:11162-14115 GCF_001313835.1 Polistes canadensis
TTGCGGATGGAATGCTGTAGTTCTAATCTGTTTGCATTTATACTGTCGTGCAATAGACTTTAAAAGAGAACTAGTGAAATTGGTCCCCTGGTCTGTAAGTATAATTTTTGGGGCACCAAATWTATTACAAAAATTTTGAACCATTCCATTCGCAATATCGACTGATTTTGCTCCTTAAGAGGTACAGCAATAAAAAATTTAGTCAAGAGGTCCTGTATAGTAAGAATAAAYTTGTTACCAGTTTTTGTTTCTGGTAATGGTCCAACTATATCCATAGCAACCTTGTCGAACGCAGCTCCCGGCGTATCAGTGATAATCATCGGTTCTTTTAACTTTATTCTGGTTAATTTTTTTATTTGACAACTTTCGCAGTTCCTTACAAACTCTTGAATATCTTGTTTCATGTTCCTCCAAAAATATTTTTCGCGAATTCTGGCATAAGTTTTAGTAACTCCCTTATGTCCACCGACAGGCGAGGAGTGGCATTCGACAAGTATTTTTTCTCGCTTCTCGGGAGAAGAAATCGTCACCTTTCCAGCACAAATTATAATTTGGCATGACTCGCAATCGAATGCGTTACTTAATTTTCTTTGAACTTGTTGCCATGATATATTGTCAAAGCAAAAAGTTTTTGCTATGCTAACTGAGGTGAGACCCAATTCGCGTGTAACGGCGAGCAAAGACTCCAACGCCTCTATAGAAATTTCGTACTTAACACTATTTGCACAATGTTCCTTTATTGGAATAGTAATTAAAGGAACCTGCCAATATTAGTAACCTTAGCACGTGCTAAAGTCAAGTCTTTAAGTTTGGGCACAAGTTTTGATTCGCTAAGAAGTTTTGCACCCGCGTCACACGGCGTGCCTTCTAGATCAGTAGAAATTACTAGATTGTCTTTTCGTAAAATTAATGGGTCTCTTGTTATACCTAAATTGGACGTAAGCATTCGCATGTGAGTATCAACGCGCGTTTGCGACGGGGAACAAAGAAAATTGTAATCACTCGTACTGCCCGTGTCAGAGCTTACGTCGTCTGTCTCCCCAATTTTTGTTGAAGGTCTAATACAATTCTTTTTTTAGCAAATTAACCTCGGCGCCAGTATCAATCATAAGTGTCACATGTCCAGTCAGTCGAGGCGAGAATCCTGTGACACAAGGAGACTCCCATTTTGGATTATATTTCACTTGTTTAATCCCGACTGTCCGGGTCTCTGAACTGGACTGTTTGGACGCTCCTTGGGAGGCGGGGAGTTTCCCGAATTCAGATTCTCGATTTTATATTTTAGTTTTTTACATTCGAGAATCAGGTGTCCAAAATTCTTACAATACTGGCATTTTTTTATTGGAATCTTTTTCTTGGGAGGAGACTTAGGCCTAGTAGGAGATTCAGGTGGGTTGGGAGGTTTTGGCTTAGGTTTGGAGGAGAAAGGGTAACCCTTCTTCTGCCAACAGTTGTCCTCTGAATGCCCGTCTTTTTTGCAATAACTACAGTTTATAGATTTGTTAATTGGTTTAACATTTGCGACGCGATCTATAACCATTGAAACACCCATTTTACTATCCTCCTCCTTGATTTGTTTGTCTATTTTAAGGAGGCAATTTAAAATCTCGTCGAAATTGCTATAATACTCGAATTTCAATGCCGTCTTATAATCCCAAAGCAGGCCCCTAATGAGCGCATCTAATCCCTCTTTTTTGATTGCCAATTCAACCCTGCGTTTAACACGCCCCGAGTTTTTTGTCGTTTCGTCTAGAACCGATTGGGTTAGTTCTTTTACTTGACCAAAATAATCGAGCATATGTTCGCTCGGTCTCATAAACTCCGTAGCAAGCTGTCCCCTATAGTAGTTTGATCCGCGAGAACGCAGAAACGCGTCTTTTAGTCTTTCTATAAGCTGTTCTACTCTACTAATTTTAAGACCCTCGATTACTAGATACGCGTGACCACTAAGTTTGGAAAGGAGAAGCCTAGCGAGAGATGTTTCTGTTTTGGTTAAAAAACCCGCCAGCAAAGATTCAAGTGCGCGTCGACATGCCCTAATAAACTGTGTTACGGAAATATTTTGTCCGTCAAATTTTGGGACATGTTCTATAAGTTCCCGTAACTTTGACGAAGACTGTAAAAAACCGGGAAGAGGAGCAAATGGAGCTATTCTCTTCATTTCTCTAATCTTTTGCCTTAAATCCTCGATTTCCCTTTTTAATTCGCACTCACCTTCGGAAAGAGGTGTTATTGTTCTCCGTCTTGGAGCTGTCGTTGGAGAAATGGGACGCGAAGAACTAGGAGTAAGAGGTAACGGAACAGAGGAGTCCATCGGAGGATCAGACCGTTCAAAACCCTGTAAACCGGACGTATTATCTCCTAAGGATTTTCTAATTTCCTCCTCCTTTAACACGAGTCTCCGTTCCCTATATTCTAGCTCGAGTTTCCGTTTGCTAAGTTCCTCTTGTTTTTTAAGCGTTTCTTCCTGCGTTTTACTAAGTATATCTTGTATGTTCAAAATTTCCTCTATCCTCCTACGCATTACCGAATCTATCTGTGTCTGTTCCACTGTAGCCTCCTCATCGATTGGAGTTTCTGGTCTATATCTTCTTTGCTCTTGCGGCATTTTAAATTTTACAAATTAAAGTTACGGAACAAAAGTAAAAAGGTTCCCGAAACGCAAAGAAAAARGTATTGAAAAGAAGCTAAAAATTAAACTTGACAACGTAACTCTTCCGTTTGGATATCCAACCACTGCCACCAGTTTTTATTATGTGACGTCCCCGCAGCTAAACGAATGAAAGACGAGTGACCCCACGAATATTTGCCCTGTTTTTTGGTCAGTCCGTCAAGACGGTACTCTACCTGGGATCTGAGCTAGAAGAGCCAGCACCTGCAAGGTTAAAGAATGATAAGGTATACTTACCTCTGAAGAAATTGTAACTCGTCTCCTGGAACGAATTGTGTCGAT
>NW_014570282.1:14515-16514 GCF_001313835.1 Polistes canadensis
AAAAAAAAAACACGTGAATACCTATTATAAGAAATTAAGGTTACTAATTAAATATTCGCGAATGAGTCATTTCGTTTTTGTCGGTTTATCGTAAGCTTGACTCATRAGCCCAGCACGGCTGAGTGGGAGGAACCCCCACTCGCGTCCAAAAGCCCCCCCCCCCAGCTACCGACCATCACCAATTCGTGAGAAAGGAATAGTAATTGTTACATTAACCAAGTGTTAACTAACACAAGTTGGTAATGTAGGTAAGGCAGATCACCCTATGAACGACAATCGACACATGTTTGTACTAATATCAGATGCTGACAAAATAATAACCATCGATTTTCATTCATTAGAGTACTTATAATGTAAGTAACAAAAATTTAAATTATAATATGACAGGAAAATAAATCGCAACTATTGAATTTACATGGGATAGTACGCCCTGCTATTCAGAGTCGTCACTAGGACGTGACATTAGTACACGGTTTAAAACGTAAAAGCAAACGTTTTATATCATTTGTTATACAGCACTTCTTTAGATTTTTTATAATTTTTTAACTACGATTTAATCCAGAAAGAAGCGAAAATTTCTTTTTAACTATATTAAAAATTTTGAAGCAAAGGTAAAAATGTAATATAAGAAACTAAAACGAATAGACGTTTGGTTGACTACTATCGAATCTTGTTGAAAAATAACTGAATTCTACACGTAAAGTAACCAAAAAAATTTGTAATAAAATGATTTTTTGCCTTTTTTTTGACTGCATTAGTTCAAATATTAATGATGCTGGCCCCATTTTTTAGGATTGAACACTTTTTATTTGTTAGTCCACATTTTAAAACTTGAAAGAAATCGTTTTAAACATTTTGTTATACAGCACTTTTTTAGAATTTTTATAGTTTCTAACTACGATTTAATCCCAAAAGTAGCGAAAGTTTTTTATCAAAATATATCAAAATATTTTTACCGATGATTAAAATATGCTACTAGAAACAAAACAGAATGGATGTTTGGTTAACTAAAATCGAATTTTGTTGAAAAATAATTTAGTTCTATACGTGAAGAAACAAAAAAAAGTGGTAATAAAACGATTAATTCTCTTTTCTTCGATTGCAGTTGTTAAAAGAAAATGATATTTGCTAGATTTTATTGGAAATAACACTTTTTATTTGTTTTTACACGCTTTAAAATTAAAAGAAAACGTTTCATTGCTTTTGTTATATAGCACTTTCTTAGAAAATTTATAGTTTTTAACTACGATTTAATCCAGAAAGCAGCAAAAATTGCTTTTTAAATATATTAAAACATTTTTAGCGACGGTAAAAATTTGCTACTAGAAACAAAACAGAATAGATGTCAGGTTTACTACAATCGAGTTTCGTAGAAATAAATTGAATTCTTCCCGTAAAGTAACCAAAAAAAGTAGTAATAAAATGATTTTTTCTCTTTTTTTGTACTGCAATTGATGAAATATAAATGTTATTTGCTAGATTTTATTGAACCTAGCACTTTATATTTGCTAGTATACGGTTCAAAACTGGAAAAAGAACGTTTTATAGCATTTGTTAAACATCACTTTTCTAAATATCTGATAGATTTCCGCAAGTATTTAATGTGGAATCAGCGAAAGTTTTCTTAAATAGATTGAAAAATTTTTTAGCGAAGGTAAAAATTTGCTAACAGAAACAAAACACAAAGGATGTCAGGTTTACTACAATCAAATTTCGTTGGAAAAGAATGGAATTCCTCACGTAAAGTAACCAAAAAAAGTTGTAATAAAATGATTCTTTCTCTTTTCTGCGACTGCAGTTGTTAAAAGAAAATGAAATTTGCCAAATTTTTTTGGACATACCACTTTTTACTTAATAGTATACGTTTTAAAACTTGAAAGAAAATATATATGAGTTTCTAAGGGAAAATTGAAGACAGTTAATAAATTTTGATGAACAAATTTATTTGATCTTGTTGAACGTTTCGTCCCTTACTGGGGACTTCCTCAGCAACTACAAA
>NW_014570282.1:17105-19353 GCF_001313835.1 Polistes canadensis
TATAGCATGTCTTTATCTATATGATAGTTTGAAACTACGGTTTAATTCAGAAAGTAGCGAAAATTTCTTTTTAAATATATTTAAACATTTTTTGCGACGGTAAAAATGTGCTACTGGAAACAAAACAAAATAAATGTCAGGTTTACTACAATCGAGTTTCGTGAAAAATGATTTGAATTCTTCCCGTTAAGGAACCAAAAAATGTTTTATTAAAATGATTTTTTTCCTTTTTTTTGTCTGCAGTTGTTGAAATATGAATGTTATTTGTTAGATTTTATTAAACCTAAAATTTTATATTTGTTAGTATACGGTTTAAAACTTGAAATAAAACGTTTTATAGCATTTGTTAAACATCAATTCTCTAAATATTTGATAGTTTTCAGCAAGTATTTAATGTAGAAACAGCGAAAGTTTTCTTAAATAGATTGAAGAATTTTTTAACGAAGGTAAAAATATGCTAATAAAAAACAAAACACAATTGATGTCAGGTTTACTACAATCCAATTTCGTTGAAAAGGAATAGAATTCTTCACGTAAAGTAACCAAAAAATGTGGTTATAAAATCATTTTTTCTTTTTTCTTCGACTGCAGCTGTTAAAAGAAAATGATCTTTGCTAGATTTTATTGGACATAACACTTTTTATTTGTGTTTATATGCTTTAAACTTAAAAGAAAACGTTTTTCAGCTTTTGTTATATAGCACTTTTTCAGAAATTTTATAGTTTTAAACTACGATTTAATCCAGAATGTAGCGAAAATTTCTTTTTAAATATATTAAAAATTTTGTAGCAATTGTAAACATGTGATATTAGAAACTGAACAGAATAGATGTTTAGTTGACTACTATCGAATTTGGATGAAAAATAATTGAATTCTCCACGTGAAGTAACCAAAAAAAGTTGTAATAAAATAATTTTTTTTTTTTTTTGGCTGCATGAGTCTAAATATTATTGATGTTGGCTAAAATTTTTCGGATGTAACACTTTTTATTTGTAAAAATACGCTTTATAGCTTGAAAGAAAACGTTTCATTGCTTCTGTTAAATAGCACTTCTTTAGATTTTTTATAATTTTTTTACTATGGTTTAATCCAGAAAGAAGCGAAAATTTCTTTTAAAATATATTAAAAATTTTGTAGCAAAGGTAAATATGTGATATTAGAAACTAAAAAAAATAGATGTTTGGTTGAATACAATCAAGTTTTGTTGAAAAATACATAAATTCTTTACGTAAAGTAACCTCAAAAAGTTATATTAAAATAGTTTATTCCCTTTTTTTGTACTGCCGTTGATGATATATAAATGTTATTTGCTAGATTTTATTGGACCTAGAACTTTTTATTTGTTAGAATACGGTTTAAAACTTGATAGAAAATGTTTTATAGCATTTGTTATACAGCACTTCTTTAAATATCTGATGGTTTAAAGCAATTTTTTAATGTAGAAAGCAGCAAAAATTATCTTAAATAGATTGAATAATTTTTTAGCGAAAGTAAAAAGGTGCTATTAGAAACTAAACAGAATAGATATTTGGTTGACTACAATCGAATTGTGTTGAAAAATAACTGAATTCTATACGTGATGTAAACAAAAAAAGTTGTAATAAAATGATTTTTTCTCTTTTCTTCGACTGCAGTTGTTAAAAAGTAAATGATATTTGCTAGATTTTATTGGACATAAAACTTTTTATTTTTATTATACGCTTTAAATCTTATAAAAAACGTTTTAAACCTTTTGTTTAATAGCACTTTTTTAGAAATTTTATAGTTTTTAACTACGATTTAATCCAGAAAGTAGCAAAAATTTCTTTCTAAATATATTAAAACTTTTTTAGTGACAATAAAGATGTGATACTAGAAACAAAACAGAGTGAATGTCAGGTTTACTACAATCGAGTTTTGTTAAGAAAGAATTGAATTCTTCACGTAAAGTAACCAAATAAAGGTGTAATAAAATGATTTATTCACTTTTTTTGTAATGCAGTTGATGAAGTATTAGGTGTTCAATTAAGTTTCTGCCGTTTTAGTGTAGATAGCGCTACGCGGAATTTACGTTAATTTAAGCAGATGATATTCCGCTTAAAAATTAGTTTGGACGTTTAAGAACAACATAACTTAATAATATTATTGATTTTATATTGGTAAAATATAATTTTTTTTAGTTGAAAATGTCGAAACTTGAGCCAAATAAGCGTCATTTGCTGGAAATATTAGTTTACTTCTTTAATATAAAGAAAACTGCTGCTGAAGC
>NW_014570282.1:19884-21184 GCF_001313835.1 Polistes canadensis
ACGGAAAAAAACTCATGCTGTGTATTTGGTGGAATCAGCTGGGTGTAGTGTATTATGAGTTGCTTAATCCGAGCGAAACAATCACCGGAGCCCTCTATCGAACACAATTAATGAGATTGAGCTGAGCTTTGAAAGAAAAACGCCCTCAATACTATTCTAGACACGAAAAAATTATTCTTCTGCATGACAATGCTCGTGACACCTGTGAAAAAGTATTTGGAAACACTTTAATGGGAAGTGTTMCCCCMCCTGCCGTATTTACCAGACATTACACCGTCCGATTATCAAATATTGCGGTCCATGGCACATGCTCTGTCGGAGAAGCGGTTCAAATCACATGAAGATACCAAAAATGGGGTGATTCGTGGATAGCCTCAAAAGACAAGGAGTTCTTCTGACGTAGGATCTGAATTTTGCGAGAGATGGGAAAAAATCATTGCAAGTGATGAACAGTATTTTAAATAACCTTAAAACTACCATTCTTTTAGAATAAATACTTAATTTTTAATAAAAAACAGCAGAAACTTTATTGTACACCTAATATATTTAGAAAGACATTATCGCTATTTTTTGGAATTAATCGTAGTTAAAAACTATAAAATTTCTGCAAAACTGCTATATGACGAAAACTATGAAACGTTTTCTTTGAAGCTATAAAGCGTATACTTACAAATAAAAAGTGTTACTTCCGAAAAAGTTTGGCCAACATCATTAATATTTGGACTAATGCAGTCAAAAAAAAGGAAAAAAATCATTTCATTACAACTTTTTTTTGTTTCTTCACGTGTAGAATTCAATTATTTTTCAACAAAATTCGATAGTAGTCAACCAAACATCAATTCTTTTTAGTATCTAATATAACATTTTTACCAATGCTACAAAATTTTTAATGTATTTAAGAAAATTTTCGCTGCTTTCTACATTAAATAATTGCTAAAAACTATCAGATGTTTAAAGTACAGCTGTAAAACAAAAGCTTTAAAACGTTTTCTTTTAGATTTAAAACATGTACTAAAAAATAAAAAGTGTTATGTCTTTATAAAATCTTTCAAATTTCATTTACTTTTAACAACAGCAGTCAAAGAAAAGAGAAAAAATCATTTTATTACAACTTTTTTTGGTTTATTTTACGTATAGAGTTCAATTATTTTTCAACAAAAATCGATTGTCGTCAACCAAACAACTATTCTTTTTAGTTACTAATTTTATATTTTTACCATTGCTACAAAATTTTTAGTATATTTAAAAAGACATTTTTGCTACTTTCTGGATTAAACCGTAGTTAAAAACTATAAAATTT
>NW_014570283.1:0-1756 GCF_001313835.1 Polistes canadensis
TTATTAGCTTGATTTTATTAAACGTAACACTGTTTATTTGTTAGTATACGTTTTAAAACTTGAAAGAAAACGTTTTGCAGCTTTTCTTATGAAGCATTTCTTTATGTATATGATAGTTTTAAACTACGGTTTATTTCAGAAAGCAGCAAAAAATTTTCTTAAAAATATTGAAAATTTCTAGTGACGGTAAAATGTGCTATTAAAAACAAGACAGAATGGATGTCAGGTTTACGATAATCGAGTTTCGTCAAAAAAGAATTGAATTCTTCAAGTGCAGTAACCAAAAAATGTTGTAATACAATAATTTTTTACCTTTTTTTGGACTGCAGTTGCAGAAATATATATGTTATTTGCTGGATTTTATTAAACGCAACATTTTTTATTTGTTAGTATACGCTTTAAAACTTAAAAAAAACGTTTCACAGCTTTTGTTATACAGTATTTTTTATGTATCTGATAGTTTTAAACTACGGTTTAATTAAGATAGCAGCGAAAATTTTTCTTCAATATATTGAAAAATTTATATTGACGGTAAAATGTGCTATAAGTAACAGGACATAATAAATGTCAGGTTTGCTACAATCGAGTTACGGTAAATAAGAATTACACTCTTCACGTTAAGTAACCAAAAAATGTTGTTATGTAATGATTTTTTTCCTTTTTTTGGACTGCAGTTGTTGCAATATAAATGTTATTTACTGGATTTAATGGGACATAACACTTTTTACTTATTAGTAGACGCTTTAAAACGTGAAAGAAAAAGTTTTATAGCTTTTGATATATAGCATTTCTTTATGTATCTGCTAGTTTTGAACTACGGCTAAATTCAGAAAGAAGAATAAATTTCGTTTTAAATATATTAAATTTTTTTTGTGAAGGTAAAAATGTGCTATTAGAAACAAGACAGAATGGATGTCAGGTTTTCTACAATCGCGTTTCGTTTAAAAAGAATAGAGTTATTCACGTATAGTAACAAAATAATGTGGTAGTAAAATGATTTTTTTTCTTTCTTGAGACTGCAGTTTTGGAAATATAAATGTTATTTGATTGATTTTATTAAACGCAACACTTTTTATTTTTTAGTATTCGTTCTAAAACTTGAAAAAAAAAACGTTTTACAGCTTATGTTATATAGTATTTCTTTATGTATCTGATAATTTTGAACTCCGGTTTGATTCAGAAAGTAGCAAAAATTTTTTTTGATATATTACATCTTTATTGTGAGTGTAAAAATGTGCTATTAGAAACAAGACAGAATGGATGTTAGGTTTTCTACAATCGAGTTTCGTTGAAAAAGAATAGAGTTATTCACGTAAAGTAACCAAAAAATGTGGTTATAAAATGATTTTATTTCTTTCTTTGGACTGCAGTTGTTGAAATGTAAATGTTATTTGCTTGATTTTTCTTAACGCAAAACTTTTTATTTGATAGTATACGCTTTAAAACTTGAAAAAAAAACGTTTTACAGCTTCTGCTATATAGCATTTCTTTATGTATCCGATAGTTAGGAACTACGGTTTATATCAGAAAGCAGCAAAAAATTTTCTTAAAAATATTGAAAATTTCTAGTGACGGTAAAATGTGCTATTAGTAACAAGAAAAAATAGATGTCAGGTTGACTACAATCGAGTTACATTAAAAAAGAATTGAATTCTTCACGTAAAGTAACTAAAAAATTTTTTAATAAAATGATTTTTTTTCTTTTTTTAGACTGCAGTTGTTGAAATATAAATGTTATTTGCTGTATTTTATTTAA
>NW_014570283.1:4261-5270 GCF_001313835.1 Polistes canadensis
TACAGCTTTTTTTATATAGCATTTCTTTATGTATCTGCTAGTATTAAACCACGGTTAAATTCAGAAAGTAGCAAAAATTTTTTGTTAAATATATAAATTCCTTTTAGTGAAAGTAAAAATGTGCAATTAAAAACAAGACAGAATGGACGTCAGGTTTACTACACTCGAGATTTGTTGAAAAAGGATTGATTTCTTCACGTATAGTAACTTAAAAAGGTTGTAATAAAATAATTTTTTTTCTTTTTATTGACTGCAGTTTTTGAAATATAAATGTTATTTGCTGGATTTTATTGAACGTAACACTTTTTATTTGTTAGTATACGCTTTAATACTTGAAAGAAAACGTATTACATCTTGTGGTATATAGCATTTCTTTATGCATCTGCTAGTTTTGAACTACGGTTTAATTCAGAAAGAAGCCAAAATTTCCTTTTGAATATATTAAATCTTTCTTGTGAAGGTAAAACTTTGCTATTAGAAACAAGACAGAAAGGATGTCAGGTTTACTACAATCGAGTTTCGGTAAAAAAAAATGAAGCTCTTTACGTAAAGAAACCAAAAAATTTTGTAATAAAATGATTTTTTTTCTTTCTTTGGACTGCAGTTGTAGAAATATAAATGTTATTTGCTGGATTTTATTGGACGCAACACATTTTATTTGTTAGTATACGGATTAAAACTTGAAAGAAAACGTTCCCCAGCTTTTGTTAAGTATCATTTCATTATGTATCTGAAAGTTTGGAACAACGCTCTAATTCAGAAAGCAGCAAAAATTTTTCTCCAATATATTGAAAAATTTATAGTGATCGTAAAATGTGCTATAAGTAAAAGGACAAAATAGATGTCAGGTTTGCTACAATCGAGTATCGTTAAAAAAGATTTAAATTCTTCACGTAAGGTATCCAAAAAATTTTGTAATAATATGATTTATTTCCTTTTTTTGGATTGCAGTGTTTAAAATATAAATGTTATTTGCTGGATTTTATTAAAAGTACAACTTTTTATTTGT
>NW_014570283.1:7583-9741 GCF_001313835.1 Polistes canadensis
TTGGACATTACACTTTTTACTTATTAGTAGACGCTTTAAAACGTGAAAGAAAACGTTTTATAGCTTTTGTTATATAGCATTTCTTTATGCATCTTCTAGTTTTGAACTACGGTTTTATTCAAGAAAAAGCAAAAACTTTTTTTTAAATATATTAAATCTTTCTTGTGAAGGTAAAAATGTGCTATTAGAAACAAGACAGAAAGGTTGTCAGGTTTACTACGATCGTATTTCGTTAAAAAAAAATTGGATTCTTTACGTAAAGTACCCAAAAAATGAAGTAATAAAATGATTTTTTTCCTTCTTTTGGACTGCAGTGTTTAAAATATAAACGTTATTTGCTAGATTTTATTGAACGTAAAAGTTTTTATTGGTTAGTGTACGCTTTAAAACTTGAAAAAAAGCGTTTTACATCTTGTGTTATATAGCATCTCTTTATGTATCTGATAGTTTTGAGCTACAGTTTAATTCAGAAAGTAGCGAAAATTTCTTTTTAATTATATTTAAACATTTTTAGCGACGGTAAAAATGTGCTACTAGAAACAAGACAAAATAAATGTCAGGTTTACTACAACCGAGTTTCGTTAAAAAAGAATTGAATTGTTCACGTTAAGCAACCTAAGAATGTTGCAATAATATGGTTTTTTTCCTTTTTTTGGACTGCAGTGTTTAAAATATAAATGTTATTTGCTGGATTTTAATAAACGTAACACTTTTTATTTGTTGGTATGCGCTTTAAAACTTGAAAGAATACGTTTTATAGCTTTTTTTATATAGCATTTCTTTATGCATCTGCTAGTTTTGAACTACGGTTTAATTCAGAAAGAAGCAAAAATTTCTTTTTGAATATATTAAATCTTTCTTGTGAAGGTAAAACTTTGCTATTAGAAACAAGACAGAAAGGATGTCAGGTTTACTACAATCGAGTTTCGTTGAAAAAAAATAAAGTTCTTCACGTAAAGTAACAAAAAAATGTTTTAATAAAATGAATTTTTTCTTTCTTTGGACTGCAGTTGTAGAAATATAAATGTAATTTGCTGAATTTTATTAAACCTAACACTTTTTATTTGTTAGTATGCGGTTTAAAACTTGAAAGGAAACGTTTTATAGCTTTTGTTCTATAGCATTTCCTCATGCATCTGATAGTTTGGAACTACGGTTTAATTAAGATGGCAGCGAAAATTTTTCTTCAATATAATAAAAAATTTATAGTGACGGTAATATATGATATAAGTAACAGTACAAAATAGATGTCAGGTTTGCTATAATCGAGTTTCGTTAAAAAAGATTTGAATTCTTCACGAAAAGTAACCAAAAAATGAAGTAATAAAATGATTTTTTTCCTTTTTTTGGAATGCAGTGTTTAAAATGTAAATGTTATTTGCTGGATTTTATTGAACGTAACAGTTTTTATTGGTTAGTGTACGCTTTAAAACTTGAAAAAAAGCGTTTTAAATCTTGTGTTATATAGCATCTCATTATTTATCTGATAGGTTTGAGCAACAGGTTAATTCGGAAAGTAGCGAAAATTTCTTTTTAATTATATTTAAACATTTTTAGCGACGGTAAAAATGTGCTACTACAAACAAAACAAAATAAATGTCAGGTTTACTACAACCGAGTTTCGTTAAAAAATAATTAAATTCTTCACGTTAAGTAACCTAAGAATGTTGTAATAAAATGCTTTTGTTCCTTTTTTTGGACTGCAGTGTTTAAAATATAAATGTTATTTGCTGGATTTTATTAAACGTAACACTTTTTATTTGTTAGTATACGGTTTAAAACTTGAAAGAAAACGTTTCACAGCTTTTGTTAAGTACCATTTCTTTATGTATCTGATAGTTTGGAACTACGGTTTAACTCAGAAAGCAGCGAATATTTTTCCTAAATATATTGAATAAATCTCAGTGACGGTAAAATGTGGTACTAGTAACAATACAGAATAGATGTCAGGTTGACTACAATCGATTTTAGTTAAAAAAGAATTGAATTCTTCACGTAAAGGAATTAAAAAATGTGGTAATAAAATATATATGAGTTTCAAAGGAAAAATTGAAGACAGTTAATAAATTTTGATGAACATTTTTATTTGATTTTGTTGAACGTTTCGTCCCTTACTGGGGACTTCCTCAGCAACTACAAAATTTTTTTTTTTTTTTTT
>NW_014570283.1:11842-12842 GCF_001313835.1 Polistes canadensis
TTTTAAATATATTGAATTTTTTTTGTTAAGGGAAAAATGTGCTATTAAAACTTAACAAAATAGATGTTTGGTTGAATACAATAAGAGTTTATCGAAAAAAAATTCAATTGTCCACGTGAAGTAACAAAACATAGTTGTAATAAAATGATTTTTTCTACTTCTTTGACTGCAGTTGTTGAAAAGTAAAGATATCAGGTAAAATTTATTGGACATAACACTTTCTACTTAAAAGTATACGCTATAAAACTTGGAAAAAAATGTTTTATAGCTTTTGTTATATAGCATTTCTTTATGTATCAAATAGTTTTGGACCACGGTTAATTTCAGAAAGTAGCAAAAACTTCTTTTTAAATATATTAACTCTTTTTTGGGAAGGTAAAAATGTGCTATTAGAAACAAGACAGGATAGATGTCAGGTTTACTACAATCGAGTTTCGTTGAAAAAGGATAGAGTTCTTCACGTAAAGTAACCAAAAAATTTGGTAATAAAATGTTTATTTTCTTTCTTCGACTGTAGTTGTTTAAAAGTAAATGATATCTGCTAAAATTTATAAGACATAGGACTTTCTCCTTAATAGTATACGCTTTAAAACTTGAAAGAAAACGATTTTTTGGTTTTGTTATATAGCATTTCTTTATGCATCTGCTAGTTTTGAACCACGGTTTTATTAAGAAAGAAGCAAAAATTTCTTTTTAAATATATTAAATCTTTGTTGTGAAGGTAAAAATTTGCTATTTGAAACAAGACAGGAGAGAAGTCAGGTTTACTACGATCGCATTTCGTTAGAAAAAAATTGAATTCTTCACGTAAAGTAACTATAAAATGTATTAATAAAATAATTTTTTCCTATTTTTGAACCGCAGTTGTTGAAATATAAATGTTATTTGCTAGATTTTATTAAACGTAACACTTTTTATTTGATAGTATGCGCTTTATAACTTGAAAGAAATTTTTTTACAGCTTTTGTTAAATAGCACTTTTTTATGTATCTGATAGTTT
>NW_014570283.1:15323-17147 GCF_001313835.1 Polistes canadensis
ACTACAATCGAGTTTCGTTCAAAAAGAATTAAATTCTTCACGTAAGGTAACTTAGAAATGTGGTAAAAGAATGATTTTTTCCCTTTTTTTGGACTGCAGTTTTGGAAATATAAATGTTAATTGCTGAATTGAAATGGACATAACACTTTTTGCTTATTAGTATACGCTTTAAAACTTAAAAAAAATGTTTTATTGCTATTGATATATAGCATTTCTTTATGTATCTAATAGTTTTAAACTACGGTTTATTTCAGAAAGAAGCGATAATTTTTCTTATATATATTGAAAAATTTATAGTGACGGTACAATGTGCTATTAGTAACAAGACAAAATATATGTCAGGCTTACTACAATCGAGTTTCGTTAAAAAAGAATTGAATTCTTCCCGTTAAGTAAAAAAAAAATGTGGTTTTAAATTGATTTTTTTTCTTTCTTTGACTGTAGTTGTTGAAAAGTAAAAGATATCTGCTAAAATTTATTAGACATAACACTTTCTACTTAATAGTATACGCTTTAAAACTTAAAAGAAAATGTTTTATAGCTTTTGTTCTATAACATTTCTTTATGCATCTGATAGTTTGGAACTACGGTTTAATTCAGAAAGCAGCGAATATTTTTCTTAAATATATTGAAAAAATTTCAGTTACGGTAAAATGTGGTACTAGTAACAATACGGAATAGATGTCAGGTTGACTACAATCGATTTTGGTAAAAAAGAATTGAAGTCTTCACGTAAATAAACTAAAAAATGTTGTAAAAAATGATTTATTTCCTTCTTTCGGACTGCAGTTTTTAAAATATAAATGTTATTGTCTGGATTTTATTGAACCTAACACTTTTTATTTGTTTGTATACACTTTAAAACTTGAAACAAAACGTTTTACATCTTTTGTTATATAGCATTTCTTTAAGTATCTGACAGTTTTGAACTACAGTTTAAATCAGAAAATAGCGAAAATTTCTTTTTATATATAGTAAATCTTTTTTGTGAAAGTAAAAATGTTCTATTGGAACCAAGACAGAATAAATGGCAGGTTTACTACAATCGAGTTTCGTAGAAAAAGAAATTAATTCTTCACGTAAAGTAACAAAAAAATTTTGTAATAAGATGATTTTTTTCCTTTTTTTGGACTGCAGTTGTTGAAATGTAAATGTTATTTACTGGATTTTATTGACCCTAACATTTTTTATTTGTAAGTAAGCGTTGTAAAACTGGAAAGAAAACGTTTTTCAGCTTTTTTTATATAGCTTGTCTTTATGTATCTGATAGTTTGCAACTTCGGTTTAATTCAGAAAGCAGTGAAAATTTTTCTTAAATATATTGAAAAATTTATAGTGACAGTAACATGTGCTATTAGTAACAAGACAGAATAGATTTAAGGTTGACTACAATCGAGTTTCGTTGAAAAAGAAATTAATTCTTTACGTAAAGTAACAAGAAAATGTTTTAAAATGATGATTTTTTTCATTTCTTGGACTGAAGTTGTTGAAATATAAATGTTATTTGCTGAATTTTACTGAACGTAAAACTTTTTAAAGTTAGTTTGCTGTTTAAAACTTAAAAGAAAACGTTTTTCAGATTTTGTAATTTAGCATTTCTTTATGTATCTGCTAGTTTGGAACTACGGTTTAATTCAGAAAGTTGCAAAAATTTCTTCTTAAATATATTAAATCTTTTTAGTAAAGTTAAAAATTTGCTATTAGAAACAAGACAGAATGGATGTCAGGTTTACTACAATCGAGTTTTGCTGAAAAAAAATGTAATTGTACACGTAAAGTAACTAAACATAGTTTTAATAAAATGATTTTTTCTCTTTCGTCGAC
>NW_014570283.1:17784-22330 GCF_001313835.1 Polistes canadensis
GCAAAAATTTCTTTTCAAATATATTAAATCTTTTTTGTGAAGGTAACAATTTGCTATTAGAAACAAGACAAAATGGATGTCAGGTTTACTACAATCGAGTTTTGCTGAAAAAAATGTAATTGTACACGTAAAGTAACCAAACATAGTTTTAATAAAATGATTTTTTTCCTTTTTTTGGACCGCAGTTGTTGAAATATAAATGTTAATTGCGGAATTTAAATGGACATAACACTTTTTACTTATTAGTATACGCTTTGAAACTTAAAAAAAAATGTTTTATTGCTATTGTTATATGGCATTTCTTTATGTATCTAATAGTTTTAAACTTCAGTTTATTTCAGAACGAAACGAATATTTCTTTTAAAATATATTGAATTTTTTTTTGTAAAGGTAAAAATATGATATTAAAAACATAACAGAATAGATGTTTAGTTGACTACAATAGAATTTTACCGAAAAAAAATTTAATTATACACGTTAAGTAACCAAACATAGTTTTCATAAAATGATTTTTTCTCGTTCGTCGACTGCAGTTGTTGAAAAGTAAATGATACCAGCTAAAATTTATTGGACAGATTACTTTCTACTTTATAGAATACGCTTTAAAACTTGAAAAAAAATGTTTATAGCTTTTGGTATAAAGCATTTTTTTATGTATCTGCTAGTTTTGAACAACGGTTTAATTTAGAAAGTAGCAAAAATTTCTTTTTAATAACATTTAAACTTTTTTAGCGATGGTTAAAATGTGCTACTAGAAACAAAACAGATTATTTGACAGGTTCACTAAAATCGAGTTTCGTTCAAAAAGAATTGAATTCTTCACGTTAAGTAACCAAAAAATGTTGTAATAAAATGATTTTTTACCTTTTTTTGAACTGCAGTTTTAGAAATATAAATGTTATTTGCTGAATTCTATTGAACGTAACACTTTTTATTTGTCAGAATACGCTTTCGAACTTAAAAGAAAACGTTTTACAGCTTTTGTTATATAAAATTTCTTTATGTATCAGATAGGTTTGAACTACGGTTTAATTAAGAAAGTAGTAATAATTTCATTTTAAATATAATTAATCTTTTTTATGAAGGTAAAAATGTGCTACTAGAAACAAAACAGATTAACTGTCAGCTTCACTAAAATCTAGTTTCGTTGAAAAAGAATTGAATTCGTCACGTACGGTAACTTAGAAATGTTTTAAAAGAATGATTTTTTCCGTTTTTTTGGACTGCAGTTTGTTGAAATATTAATGTTATTTGCTTGATTTTATTGAACGTAACACTTTTTATTTGTTAGTATACGCTTTAAAACTTGAATTAAAACGTTTTACATCTTTTGTTGTATCGCATTTCTTTATGTATTTAATAGATTTAAACTACGGTTTAATTCAGAAAAAAGCGAAAATTCCTTTTAAAATATATTGCATTTTTTTTGTGATGGTAAAAATATGCTATTAAAAACCTTACAGAGTAGATGTTTGGATGACTACAATAGAATTTTATGGAAAATAATTTAATTGTACACGTAAAGTAACCAAACATAGTTTTAATAAAAGGAATTTTTCTCTTTCTTCGACTGCAGTTGTTAAAAAATAAATGATACCAGCTAAAATTTATTGGACAGACCACTTTTTACTTAATAGTATACGCTTTAAAACTTAGAAGAAAATGTTTTTTAGCTTTTGTTATATAGCATTTCTTTATGTATCTGCTAGTTTTGAATTACAGTTTATTTCAGCAAGTAGCAAAAATTTGTTTTTAGATATAATAAATTTTTTTGGCGACGGTTAAAATGTGCTACTAGAAACAAAACAGAATAAATTTTAGGTTGAATACAATATAGTTTCGTTAAAAAAAAATTGAATTCTTCACGTAAAGTAACCAAAAAATGTTGTAATATTATGATTTTTTTCCTTTTTTAGGACTGCAGTTGTTTAAATATAAATGTTTCTTGCTAAATTTTATTGAATGTAACACTTTTTATTTGTTAGTATTCGCTTAAAAAATAGAAAGAAAATTTTTTACAGATTTTGTTATATAGCATTCTTTATGTATCCAATAGTTTTAAACTACGTTTTCATTCAGTAAGTAACAAAAATTTCTTTTTAAATATATTAAACCTTTTTTGAGAAGGTAAAAATTTGCTATTAGGAACAAGACAGAATGGATTTTAGGTTTACTAAAATCGAGTTTCGTTGAAAAAGAATTGAATTCTTCACGTTAAGTAACCAAAAAATGTTGTAATAAAATGATTTTTTTCCTTTTTTTGGACTGCAGTTGTTRAAATATAAATGTTHTTTGCTSGATTTTATTGAACGTAACACTTTTTATTTGTTAGTATACGCTTTAAAACTTGAAAGAAAACGTTTTACAGCTTTTGCTATACAGCATTTCTCTATGTATCTGATAGTTTTGAACTACGATCTCAATCAAAAAGCAGTGAAAGTTTTTTTTAAATATATTGAAAGAGTTATAGGGACGGTAAGATGTGCTATTAGTAACAAGACCGAATAGATGTCAGGTTGACTACAATCGAGTTTCGTTAAATGAGAATTGAATTCTTTACGTAAAGTAACAAAAAAAAGTTTTAATAAAATGATTTTTTCCCTTTTTTTGGACTGCAGTTGTTGATATATAAATGTTATGTGCTGAATTTTATTGAACGAAACACTTTTTATTTGATAGTATACGCTTTAAAACTTGAAAAAAAACGTTTTACAGATTTTGTTGTATAGCATTTCTTTATGTATCTTATAGTTTTGTAGTACAGTTTATTTCAGAAAGCAGCGAAAATTTTTCTTAAATATATTTAAAAATTTATAGTGACTGAAAAGTGTGCTATTAGTAACAAGACAGAATAGATGTCAGGTTGTCTACAATCGAGTACTGTTGAAAAGGGATTTAATGCTTCACGTAAAGTAACAAAAAAATGTTGTAATAAAATGATTTATTTTCCTTTTTTTATACTGCAGTTTTTTAAATATAAACGTTATTTGCTGGATTTTATTGAACGTAACACTTTTTGTTTGTTAGTATGAGCTTTAAAACTTGAAAGAAAATGTTTTACAGCTTTTTTAATATAGCATTTTTTTATGTATCTGCTAGTTATGAACAACAGTTTTATTCAGAAAGTTTCAGAAATTTCTTTTCAAATATAATTAATTTTTTTTGTGAAGGTAACAATGTGCTATTAGAAACAAGACAGAATGGATGTCAGGTTTACTACAATCGAGTTTCGTTGAAAAAGTATTGAGTTCTTCACATAGAGTAACCAAAAAACTTTGTAATAAAATAATTTTTTTTCTTTTTTTGGGCTGCAGTTGTTAAAATATAAATTTTATTTGCTCGATTTTAATAAACGTAAAACTTTTTATTTGTAAGTATACGCTTTAAAACTTGAAAGAAAACGTTTTACAGCTTTTGCTATACAGCATTTCTCTATGTATCTGATAGTATTGAACTACGATCTTATTCTAAAAGCAGTGAAAGTTTTTCTTATATGTATTGAATAATTTATAGTGACTGTAAAATGTGCTATTAGTATCAAGACAGAATAGATGTCATGTTGACTACGATTGAGTTCCGTTAAAAAAGAATTGAATCCTTTACGTAAAGTAACTAAAAAATGTTGTCATAAAGTGATTTTTTTCCTTTCTTTGAACTGCAGTTTTTGAAATATAAATGTTATTTCCTAGACTTTATTAAACGCAACACTTTTTATTTGATTTTCTACGCTTAAAAACTTGAAAGAAAACGTTTTACAGATTTTGTTGTATAGCATTTCTTTATGTATCCGATAGTTTTAGACTACGGTTTATTTCAGAAAGCCGTGAAAATTTTTCTTATATATATTGAATAAATTATAGTGATGGTAAAATGTGCTATTATTAACAAGACAGAATAGATGTCAGGATGACTACAATAGAGTTTTGTTGAACAAGAATTGAATTCCTTACGTAAAGTAACAAAAAAATGTGGTAATAAAATGATTTTTTTCCTTTTTTTGGACTGCAGTTGTTAAAATATAATTGTAATTTGCCGGATTTTATGGGACGTAACAGTTTTTATTTGTTAGTATGCGCTGTAAAGCTTGAAAGAAAACGTTTTACACCTTTTTTTATATAACAATTTTTTATGTATCTGCTACTTTTGGACTACGGTTTAATTCAGGATTTAGCAAAAATTGTTTTTAACTATATTGAAAAATTTATAGTGACGGTAAAATTTGCTATTAGTAACCAGACTGAAGAGATGTCAGGTTTACAACAATCGACTTTCGTTGAAAAAGAATTGAATTCTTCACTTCAAGTGGCAAAAAAATGTTTTAATAAAATTATTTTTTTTTCCTTTTTTTGGACTGCAGTTGTTGAAATATAAATTTTATTTGCTTGACTTTATTGGACTTTTACCTTTCTATTCGTTAGTTTCGCTTTAAAACTTGGAAGAAAAAATTATACAGCTTTTGTTTTATAGCATTATTTTACGTATATAATAGTTTTGAACTACGGTTAAATTTAAAAAGTAGCAAAACTTTCTTTTTAAATATATTAAA
>NW_014570284.1:0-2195 GCF_001313835.1 Polistes canadensis
ACTATTATTATGTAGAAATTTTTAATTTGACTTTTATATATATAAGAAATATTTTTTTAATTTATTTAATAACTATTGATCATACTATAATCCCTTTTGTATTATATTCTTCCACGAAAAAGTTGCATTGTAATAATAATAATATGTAGCTGTATATAGTGAAGTGGTTATCTAAAAACTTTTAACCTCATAGTTGGAAACTTTTTACATGCTCTGTATGTAAAGAGAAAAGAAGATACATATTACTAAAATAATGTATATCAACGTTATAATAATCCCTTTGTATTATATTCTTATAATGCATAATTTTTACAATGAAAGATACATTCTAATAATAATTTGTAACTTCATATAATAGTGAAGTTATTATTTAGAAACTTTTGGCCCAATTAGAAACTGTATAAATATCTTGTATCTAAAAAAAAAAAATATTCACTTTGTATTAAATTTTTCACAAAGCAGGATACATTTTAATAATAATATATAACTTCATATAATAGTGAAGTTATTATTTAGAAACTTTTGGCCCAATTAGAAACTGTATAAATATCTTGTATCTAAAAAAAAAAATATATTTTTAAATTAATCTATATTAATCTTATAATAATCACTTTGTATTAAATTTTTCACAAAGCAGGATACATTTTAATAATAATATATAGCTGCATATAATAGTGAAGTTATTATCTAGAAACTTTTGGCCCAGTAAGAAACTGTATAAATATCTTATACCTAAAGAAAAAATATATTTTTAAAATAATGTATAATATATCAATCTAAAACAATAATCATTTTGTATTATATTTTTTATAAAAAAGGATATATAATGATAATAATACGTAACTGCATATATTGAAATGGTTATCTAGAAACTTTTTATACATCTTATACTTACAATTAAACTAAAAAACATATTTTTAAATTAATCTATATAAATCTTATAATAATCACTTCGTATTATATTTTTCACAAAGCAGAAGTAGTTATTTAGAAACTGTTTAAATATATATCTACCTAAACAAAAAATATATTTTTAAAATAATGTATAATATATATATATCAATTCTAAAACAATAATCCTTTCTTTATTATATTTGTTATAAAAAAGGATATATAATGATAATAATACGTAGCTGCATATAATAAAGTGATTATTTAAAAACTGTTTAAATATCTTCCACCTAAAAACAAACAATATATTTTTTAAATNTTTTTCTCAAATGCGCCAAAAGAAGTATAACCTCCAAATAAAAAAACAAAACAAAGAAAGATAGAAAGAAGAGACGTTGCAGTTTCGTCGCAAATCATGTCGCTGTGCGCGCGCATCGTAAAAATTCATCATTTTCTTTTCATTTTTTTTCCCAAACGCGCCAAAAGAAGTATAATTTCAAAATGAAAAAAAGAAAAGAAAACGAAAAAAAAAAAAGAAAAAAGAAGAAAGATAGAAAGAGAGACGTTGCAGTTTCGCCGCAAATCCGAAAATATCCATGTCGACCGGTATGTTGAAATCTGGCATAAGTTTTGGAAAATTGCCAGATAAGAAGAAAACTCGTGCTCGTTTGGAGGCCATGCCAGGCCAGAGGCAAGCGGCTTCTTCCTCGTCCTCGTCCTCATCCTCATCCTCGTCCTCATCCTCGTCCTCGTCGTTGTACCTTCGAAACGTCTAGCTTGTGAAGCAAAAAAAAGATCAGCCTAACCCCTACCTATATGAAAAGAAAAAAAAAAAAGAAAGAAAACGTCGAAGACTATCGTCGTTTCGAAGGACTTCGATCGAAACTGCGGACTTTTCTACGAGAGTACAATTCAACGACCCTTCCTTTTATTCCAACTTACACACACACACATATATACACAAACATACACATCATTTCTCCGACTACCCTCTCTACTCTACTTACTACTACTATTCCCTTTCAATTGTCACCCACTATGTCCTTTAGGACTAACCTTTTATTCCCTTGGAATGGAAACTCTATGTGAAATCTATCTTTGTCTTTGTCTTTTTCTTTATCTTTTTCTTTATTTCTTGCTTTTAATTATAAAGGATTATTATTTTATATATAGAAATATGTGTATTAGTGTTACAATATATTCTTGACTTTTTTGTGAGAAGTATAATACAAGGGTGGATTGTTATAGGATTAATATATATTATTTAAAAAATATATTGTTTGTTTTTAGGTGGAAGATATTTA
>NW_014570284.1:3990-5974 GCF_001313835.1 Polistes canadensis
GAAAAAAAATGAAAAGAAAATGATGAGAGTGAATTTTGAAGATGCGCGCGCACAGCGACCCGAAAAATTGACGGAATGAAGTTAGCCGATATTTACGATGCGCGCGCATAGCGCGTATGAAATTAACCAGCATGAAGTTAGTCGATACATCTACCTTACATTTATTTTAATGGGGACTGATATCTATATTTGGATATTACTATATATGTAACACGTGTTTTATTTGGTTTTTTCTTTCTTCTTTTTTTTTTATTTCTTTATTTCTTTCTTTCTTTCGGTAAAAGATAATTGTCATCATTCTTTTTTTTTATCGAATGAGAGAGAAGGGGAATGGTAATGGTGGAAGATAAGGGAACACATTTTGGGACACTATTTTTATTAGTATAGGTTATTCTCATGTTGTTGTTGCTGTTGTTGTACTGTACAGGAAAGAAGACTAATTTTGGAATTAATTTTATTTATAGGTGATTCTGATGTGTTTTCTAGGTTTGTGGTTTACATATTGGGAAAGTAATTGATTCTTTTGTTTTGTTTTAACGTATTAAAGAGAAAAGAAGACTAATTTTAGAATTACTTTTATTTATAGGTGATTTGATGTGTTTTTTAGGTTTGTGGTTTACAAATTTGGAAAGTAATTGATTTTTTTGTTTTGTTTTAACGTAATATAGAGAAAAGAAGACAAATTTTAGGATTACTTTTATTTATAAGTGATTTTGATGTGTTTTTTTAGGTTTGTGGTTTACAAATTTGGAAAGTAATTGATTTTTTTGTTTTGTTTTAACGTATTATAGAGAAAAGAAGACTAATTTTAGAATTACTTTTATTTATAGGTGATTCTAATGTGTTTTTCTAGGTTTGTGGTTTAAAAAATTAGGAAATTAATTGATTTTTTTGTTTTGTTTTAACGTATTATAGAGAAAAGAAGACTAATTTTGGGATTACTTTTATTTATAAATATTTTTGATGTGTTTTTATGTTTGCAATTTAAAAATTAGATTATTAAATTACATTACAAAGTATTTAAGTTTTTGTTTTACGAGCATAAGAGTCAAGCAGGCAAATTTTGGGATTACTTTTATTTATAGGTGATTCTGAAGTTTTTTAATTTGTAATTTAAAAATTTAATTAATAAATAATGCGAGTAATTAATCGATTTTTTGATTTATCCAACGAGAAAGAAAATGAGGTGGATAATAAGAAAACAATATTTGAGACTACTATTATTTATAAGATTGTTCAAAAGTTTCCTTGTTTCGTGGTTCAAAAATTAACTTTAAAAGTTATGTGAACGAATAATTCTAATAATATGGGTAGAATAATAACAGAACAAATTTTAGAATTATTATTATTTATAGATGATTCTGAAATCATTTTTGTCTGTAATTTAAAAATTATGTTAATAAATTGTGCGACAAAGTAATTAATTTTGTGTTTTTGACGTACTGTAGAGAAAAATAGCCTAATTTATTGAATTACTTTTATCTATAGGATGATTCTTATGTTTTTCTAAGTTTATTGTTTAGAAATTAGATTAATAAATTTTGCAAGAAAGTAATTGATTTTTATGATTTACCGAACGAGATAGAAAAAGAAGACAAATTTTGGGATTACTTTTATTTATAGGTGATTCTAAAGTTATTTAGGTTTGTGGTTTAAAAAATTAGATTAATAAATTTTGCGAGAAAGTAATATATCTTTTTGTTTTAGACAAACTATAGACCCCTCCTCTATAAATATTTATGAACAATCTTAAAATCAAACTATTAAAACATTCCCATATTTTTTTCTTTTTTAAATTATTTGTATAGAATAAGCMAAAATATGAATTGAATTAAATTGTATATATATATAATCAGGTTTTTATTGCACAACTTACAAAGCTTTTTTTACAATGTCTTAACTTTACTTTACTTATATTTTTTTCTCACATTTTTGGTTTATGCTTTACTCACTTCTCCTTTATAAATATTTATGAACAATCTTA
>NW_014570284.1:6889-8860 GCF_001313835.1 Polistes canadensis
TAAATTGTATATATAATCAGGTTTTTATTGCACAACTTACTATTTTTTTTTTTAAATTATTTGTATAGAATAAGCAAAAATATGAATTGAATTAAATTGTATATATATAATCAGATTTTTATTGCACAATTTACAAAGTTTTTTTTTACAATGTCTTATCATTACTGTATTTAGATTTATCTCACAATTTTTTGTGAATTAAATTGTATATTATTTGTAAAATTAACAAGACAAACGCAGCATCGTTTCTTTCGAATCGTACATTATTTCTTTTCGAGTTTTCCTAATCAGTATTACGACTTTAGCAGAGGTATTTACGAGTGTGTAAAAGGGCGCCACGATAAGATAAGAAGAGTGATTTAGAAGTATAGTTTATTCAACTGGAATAACAAGGTCCCTTTTTTTTTTGTAGAGCACGATAAGTAAGTATACTTTAAACGCGTACGATTATATTTATTAATACTTTTTTTATTAGACACGACATTACTTATCGTTTCTAATCTTAATTTTAAAATCGTTAAATTACATTCTAGAGAAGTATTAACGTTAACGAATGTGAAACTACGATCTAATTTTGTTTTCCTTTTTTTTTCGATCGATAAAATATAATTGCGATTAATAAATATTTTAATTATATATAAAAAAGAAAACAATTAATTTTTTTTCTATATATATCGATGTAATACACACAAAATTTATTTATTTATTATAATGAAAATAAAAGAACAAAATTTTCTTTTTTTCGATACAACATTATCAAATATTACCTCCGATTATTATTATTATTATTATTATTAATTTTCGTGATTAGAAATAAAACAATGTTTTCGTATAAAATTAAACGATACCGTACTTTATTGAATTATTTAATTTTTATTTTTCCCATATTATATTATTATTATATAAATAATATAATATTCGTATTTTAAAATACATATAAAATATAATATGTAAAACAATAATGATATGGATAAAATATACAAATGTTTTTTAACGTTTTATTTATATCGAACGAATACGCAACGTTTATACGAATTAAGATAAACAAAAAAAAAATGCAAAAAAAGAATAATCAAAGAAAAAAAAAATATATGTCAAATGTCAAACTCGTCATTCGAGTAGATGTTTTTTTTATATATATATATATATATATTTAATGTTATTTCAATTTGACATATTGCATATAATTTGTCAAATAGTAAAGATAATACGAAAAAAAAAACAAAAAAACAAAAATAAAAAAGATCTCTTATTTTTCAACGTGATAGTCAATTTTTTTCTTTAACATCTCGTCAAAGATATTAAATTAAGTATAACATCTAGTGTTGGGAGATATTAACTAAGATAAACCACGATGACAATTTATATTTCATTTATCTTCCTTTATCAACGTTGATCAACCAATGACAACTAACCGCTCATCTCCGGAACTATTTTTTTTATTACTTATCAAAAATTATACATTGATATGGGGAAGGGGGAGGAGTGCTTATTTTTGTATTATTATAATTAAACTAAATGTAACATGCTCAAATATAAGAATTACTTTTATTACATTTATTTTGTATACAATGGTGTTGGTTGAAAAGTTCTGAGCCTTAATATATATATATATATAAAATATTCATATTATGTACGAAATATACACGTACAATCAATTGTTTTTTTAAATAATATTATAAAAAAATAGGTACATACATACCTATTATTATAATTCTATTGAACGTCTGAAATATAAGCTAATGTAATTAAATTAATATAATATACCAAAACGTAACAATTATTTTTATTATATTTATTTTACATACAATAGTTGGTTAAAAAGTTCTGAGCCTCAATTAAAAAAAAAGGAAAAAATAAAACGAAGAAAAGAAAAACAACTTTTAATGTATCATAAAAATCACAAAGTGAGTTTTCAATTCAACTCAATTGTGTACATTCAAGAAAAATTTCTATTCGTATATAATATAA
>NW_014570284.1:9683-13828 GCF_001313835.1 Polistes canadensis
AAAAAAAATAAAAAGAAGAGAAAGAAAACAACTTTTAATGTTTCATAAAAATCAAAATAAATTTTGAATCCAATTCAATTATATATTAAAGAAAAATTTCTATACGTATATAATACAATTTATTTAATTAATTTATGTTGAAATTGATACATATAACTATTCATATTATTTTAAATAATATAATATATTTTGCGTATTTTTATTAGATATAAATAAAACGTTAAAAACAGTTTATACTTTATCTATAATTATTAGTTTACGTATTTTCTATGTATTTTAATACGAATATATATTTATAAATAATATTATAAATTAATAATTAAACAATATTATAATATAGGAGGGAAAAAAAAACAGATGTATACATACATATTCATAAATATTATCATTAACTTGCATAATTCTCGTAACACGAGTCAGAAATATAAATAAAGAAAGGAAAGGAAACAAAAAAGAAAAGAAAAAGAAAAATCGAATAAAATCGAATGATTTGTAGAACTTAAGAAATCCTTGCTTAACTTTTTTTTTCTTCGTCATTGACCCACGAATAAAACAAACAAAAAAAACTATCCTTTCGTTTCACGTTGACATTGAACAACACGTCGTATATTATAATCACAAGTATCTTTTTAAACATTTTATTTTTTTTTTATCGTTCAGTGTTGAGAAAAAGAGAAAACGAGAGAGAGAGAGAGAGAGAAAAACGTTGGAGTTAATATAATTGAACGAATAACATATACATACACAGATATACGATGACACGAAGCCTCTGTAGCATGGGTACATATGGCTTCTAAAACACAAGAACTCGTTTTACGTATTATACTTATGGGAAATCCTATAAAGTTTCGTTTATCTTTTATTTTCTTTTATTTTTTTTTTCTTCGAAATCGATCAATATTTTCTACTTTATCGATCGAGTGTTTAATGTTTCTTTTGAATGGCGACATTTTAAAAAAAAAATATTTAGCAACGGTATTAGATAATTACGTTAAATTTAATATAAGAATAATGTTTTCTTTTCTAAAAATTTTTTTTGTATAAAACAATAGGTCATTTTTCAACTAACCTCTTTTTAGTTATTCTATACGTTAAACATGGTTGAATATTAATTTTTTTCGAAATTGATCAATATTTTCTACTTTATCGATCGAGTGTTTAATGTTTCTTTTGAATGGCGACATTTTAAAAAAAAAATATTTAGCAACGGTATTAGATAATTACGTTAAATTTAATATAAGAATAATGTTTTCTTTTCTAAAAATTTTTTTTGTATAAAACAATAGGTCATTTTTCAACTAACCTCTTTTTAGTTATTCTATACGTTAAACATGGTTGAATATTAATTTTTTTCGAAATTGATCAATATTTTCTACTTTATCGATCGAGTGTTTAATGTTTCTTTTGAATGGCGACATTTTAAAAAAAAAATATTTAGCAACGGTATTAGATAATTACGTTAAATTTAATATAAGAATAATGTTTTCTTTTCTAAAAATTTTTTTTGTATAAAACAATAGGTCATTTTTCAACTAACCTCTTTTTAGTTATTCTATACGTTAAACATGGTTGAATATTAATTTTTTTCGAAATTGATCAATATTTTCTACTTTATCGATCGAGTGTTTAATGTTTCTTTTGAATGGCGACATTTTAAAAAAAAAATATTTAGCAACGGTATTAGATAATTACGTTAAATTTAATATAAGAATAATGTTTTCTTTTCTAAAAATTTTTTTTGTATAAAACAATAGGTCATTTTTCAACTAACCTCTTTTTAGTTATTCTATACGTTAAACATGGTTGAATATTAATTTTTTTCGAAATTGATCAATATTTTCTACTTTATCGATCGAGTGTTTAATGTTTCTTTTGAATGGCGACATTTTAAAAAAAAAATATTTAGCAACGGTATTAGATAATTACGTTAAATTTAATATAAGAATAATGTTTTCTTTTCTAAAAATTTTTTTTGTATAAAACAATAGGTCATTTTTCAACTAACCTCTTTTTAGTTATTCTATACGTTAAACATGGTTGAATATTAATTTTTTTCGAAATTGATCAATATTTTCTACTTTATCGATCGAGTGTTTAATGTTTCTTTTGAATGGCGACATTTTAAAAAAAAAATATTTAGCAACGGTATTAGATAATTACGTTAAATTTAATATAAGAATAATGTTTTCTTTTCTAAAAATTTTTTTTGTATAAAACAATAGGTCATTTTTCAACTAACCTCTTTTTAGTTATTCTATACGTTAAACATGGTTGAATATTAATTTTTTTCGAAATTGATCAATATTTTCTACTTTATCGATCGAGTGTTTAATGTTTCTTTTGAATGGCGACATTTTAAAAAAAAAATATTTAGCAACGGTATTAGATAATTACGTTAAATTTAATATAAGAATAATGTTTTCTTTTCTAAAAATTTTTTTTGTATAAAACAATAGGTCATTTTTCAACTAACCTCTTTTTAGTTATTCTATACGTTAAACATGGTTGAATATTAATTTTTTTCGAAATTGATCAATATTTTCTACTTTATCGATCGAGTGTTTAATGTTTCTTTTGAATGGCGACATTTTAAAAAAAAAATATTTAGCAACGGTATTAGATAATTACGTTAAATTTAATATAAGAATAATGTTTTCTTTTCTAAAAATTTTTTTTGTATAAAACAATAGGTCATTTTTCAACTAACCTCTTTTTAGTTATTCTATACGTTAAACATGGTTGAATATTAATTTTTTTCGAAATTGATCAATATTTTCTACTTTATCGATCGAGTGTTTAATGTTTCTTTTGAATGGCGACATTTTAAAAAAAAAATATTTAGCAACGGTATTAGATAATTACGTTAAATTTAATATAAGAATAATGTTTTCTTTTCTAAAAATTTTTTTTGTATAAAACAATAGGTCATTTTTCAACTAACCTCTTTTTAGTTATTCTATACGTTAAACATGGTTGAATATTAATTTTTTTCGAAATTGATCAATATTTTCTACTTTATCGATCGAGTGTTTAATGTTTCTTTTGAATGGCGACATTTTAAAAAAAAAATATTTAGCAACGGTATTAGATAATTACGTTAAATTTAATATAAGAATAATGTTTTCTTTTCTAAAAATTTTTTTTGTATAAAACAATAGGTCATTTTTCAACTAACCTCTTTTTAGTTATTCTATACGTTAAACATGGTTGAATATTAATTTTTTTCGAAATTGATCAATATTTTCTACTTTATCGATCGAGTGTTTAACGTTTCTTTTAAATAACAATGAATTTTACGTACGACGATTTATATTGTAAAAAATATTAAACAAGGGTATCTGTGAAAAGTTTTGAATTGTATTAAAAATATAATGTTACCTTTTTTTTATATTTTATTTATAATTCAATAGACCAGAAAGTTTTCAAGTAATCTCTTTTTATTTTTCTATACGTTAAATATTGTTGAATATGAAATTTGTTCGAAATTGATCAATATTTTCTACTTTATCGACCGAGCGTTAACGTTTCTTTTCAGAAACAACGAATTTTTGTTTTTCCCCTAAATATTAACAATGCACGACGATTTTTATTGTAAAAAAAAAAATTACCAAAGGTATTGGATTATTAATTTTTAATTTAATATATTAAAAATACTGTGTTTCCTTTTCCTTTTTTTTTAAATTTTATTTATAATTCAATAGGCCATAGATTTATCAACTCACCTTTCTTTTATTTTTTCTATACGTTAAACATGGTTCGATATTATTTTTTTTTATATTATAAGTATGAAAAAAAAAAACATTTATGATATAAAATAATAAATTATTTGTTTCTAATCGTGCGCGTTAAAGTTTAGTCGAATTTCATATGATTTTGACTGTAGGTTAGCACGGATGCCGATGGTTTCTCGACTGTCGGTGCCGTGCAAAAGGTTTCTTTAACAACAAATGGCTGAATGACTGCCAAAGAGCAAAGATATTTTTAGCCCATCCAGGGTTGTTCATGTATATTCCGGATATTTTCAAATAAATCGTACGTCGATTTCTTCCCCAACGTGTTTGTGCTCGGGAATCTATTAATCTCGCCTATTATTTTGTCCGCCATTTTTTTTACATATATATATAAAATATATGTGTATTAATATA
>NW_014570284.1:15284-20226 GCF_001313835.1 Polistes canadensis
AATAATAAATAAATATTTTCAAATTAATATCGAAATAATATGAAAATAAAATTTAATTTACTTTATTATTATTTAAATTGATTTTATATTTTGTTGCATGTGCAATTGTAAAAAATACTAATTTGTTTTTTTCTTCTTCTTTTTTTTTCTTTTAACTACGTAAAACTGTCAATAATTTTGTGCAATCGATAAAAATGTAAAAAATATTTTTGGTTTAATATGACTCTCCTCCAATCGCGAACGTAATATTTGTATATTTGTATTTACGTAAAAAAAAAAAAAAAAAGAAAAATTCTTCTCCCGAACGAATTTGTTTTTCGAGGTGTTTTTTCTTTCTTTTTTTTTTTGTATTTCTCAAATTTACATAAAAAAAAAAATATAATAATTATAACGAAGACGAACGATTTATGTATTCGATCGAGTTTAGTATTTAAATACGATACGTATTTTATGATTAAAATAATTCGATTGCATTCGAAGGTTATTCGATATTAAATTTATTAGTTGAATTTTAAATTGAAATATAAAAAGAAAATGAAATAAGAAACGAATCGAAAAAAGGTAAGAAACGAACGAACGATTAGTCGAGTTTACTTTTTTTTTTGGATATATTTAATATTTTTATTACACAGATATAGATAGAAACACGAAAGAAGATAATATTCCTGTTGGAATCGTGCCAATTAGATATAAGTTTTTAATTCATATTCCAGTATTATTGTTCTATTTCCTATTACCATTATTCTATTTTTTACTTTTCTTGTTTTTTTTTCAACTATAATTGTAATATAAAAATAAATTTCTAATCTTCTCATTCAAAATGGGAGGAAGAATAAGTATAAATAGAACAAAAAAAAATTGATTAGTATAAAATATGTCGTTTAAAATTACGATGATTTTGCATCAATTTTGTATTAAATAAAACGTTTAACAAATTACTTTTTTTTTTTTCAAATAATTTAGATTCAGATTTCCCCCAAATCTTTTTCCTTATGATCGTTCTAATGTATAACCAAAAACGTTTAGAAAATATGAATATTAATTTGTTTTAAAATTTATTCAAAACTTTTTCCTCCTTTTTTTCTTGATAATTTGTAATTAGTAATAATACGTATAAATGTCGATAATAATTAGTAGAATAATTAATTCGTTGAATTTTTTATCCTCCCAAATAATAATTAGGATCGTATAACGAAATTAACGTATAACAAAAAACATTTCTTGAAATTAATTTATTTTTAAATTTAGTTAAAACTTCTCCTTAGGTTTTTTTTTTTTTTGAATAATTTGTAATTAATAACTGTTCGTATAAATGTCGATAGTAATTGGTAGAATTAGTAGAATAATTAATTCGTTGAATTATTTTTTTCCCCACCAAATAATTCCTATTATCCCTAAATATCCCTATTTAACAAAACATTTGGTAATTAATTTACTTTAAAATCTAGTTACAACATTTCCCTCGTTTCTTGTTTTTGGATATTTTTTTATTAACAACGGTACGTATAAATGTCGATAGTAATTGGTAGAATTAGTAGAATAATTAATTCGTTGAATTATTTTTTTCCCCACCAAATAATTCCTATTATCCCTAAATATCCCTATTTAACAAAACATTTGGTAATTAATTTACTTTAAAATCTAGTTACAACATTTCCCTCGTTTTTTGTTTTTGGATAATTTTTTATTAACAACGTTACGTATAAATGTTGATAATAATTGATAGAATAATTAATTCGTTGAATTTTTTTCCCCCTAAATAATTCCTACTATCCCTAAATATCCCTATCTGACGAAACATTTGGTAATTAATTTACTTTAAAATCTAGTTACAACTTTTCCYTCGTTTYTTGTTWTTGGATAWTTTTTTATTARCAACGKTACGTATAAATGTCGATAATAATTTATAGAGAATTGATAGAATAATTAATTCGTTGATTTTTTTTCCCCTAAATAATTCCTACTATCCCTAAATATCCCTATCTGACGAAACATTTGGTAATTAATTTACTTTAAAATCTAGTTACAACWTTTCCCTCGTTTCTTGTTTTTGGATATTTTTTTATTAACAACGGTACGTATAAATGTCGATAATAATTAGTAGAAATTTTAGAATATTTAAGTCATGACCAACTCGTTGGTTATCCGTACAAAGTTAGAAAGAGAGTTGCTATGCAAAATAATAGTCACGAGGTGCACGAGTTAGTGTGTGTGCTTGTGTGAGAACGCATCATTAGCGAGAGACTATCATTAGCCGACAAGGCCGAGACCAGGGCCGTCTCAATCGTCTATTAGAACCCACCTAACTGTTTCACATCATTTCACACGTTTAACTATAGTATTTTTTATTACAGAAAAAAGAAAAAAAAGATACAAATACAACAGCGTGAAAATTTTGTCTCTTCCTCTGGAAACAAAATCGTAGTTATTATTTAATTCTTTAAATTACAAATATTGGAAGAGTTGATGAAGGGGGTTAGAGGGGAGATTTAAAACGAACCAATAAAAAATAATTCAAATTAATTTCACTCGTATTTTTATTTATTTCAAAATTATTATCGCACTATTGTTTGCAGTTTTTTTTTTTCTATTTTTTGTTTTTTACTTTTTTTTTGTACGCCTAGTAATTTTTATCACTCGCAACCTTGTATCTGTTGCAAAGTTTCTACGAATATTAATCGTTGCATTTGAACTGGAAAAAAAAAAATGAAAAAAAAATGGAAAAAAAACTTGTACGAGCGAGTCTGTCCTTTTTTTTTTTTCTTCTATTCGTTTGAATGAAAGAAAAAAACCAAACGGGCAAAGAAAAAAAAAAAAAGAAGCGTTTGAATGTTATGTAAATATTACAAGAAAAAAAAAAATATATATATATATATAAAAAAACCCATGAACATGATATTGGAAATAATTATACGGCGTTAATTGTAAAGTAAAGATTTGTAAAAAATAATGTATTATACATTACGTTATTAATAAATATGTAAATATGAAATTGTAAGTTAGTTTTTTGCGTTGAGAATTAAATACACGTTTCGGTCGGGTGAAATAATTTTTTTCTTCCCCTTCCCCCTTCCCTCCTACACCCCTTTAAATACGTACAAGGTGTCTCATTTGAAAAGTTTCGAGCTTGACATAGAAACCCTGTTTTTTTTTCTTCAATTGTTTTTTTTTCTTTTTTTTTTATCAAACTCAATGTTATATGTGTTTGCAAAATTTGTGAATAAAACTAAGTATGGTCTGCGTATACGTTAAAAGAAAAAAAACATCATTGATTTTATTTTATTTTCTTTTTATTTTTTATTTTTCTTTTTATTTTCTACAAATGATATAAATAAATAAAAAAAAAACGCGTGTTCTTGTGTAAATTTATAACAAAACAATATATGTAGAGTAAAATGAAAAAAAAATAAAAAAAAAATAAAAATAAAAAAAAAAAATAATTCAAATAAATGGACGTGTAGAAATCGACGTAAAAATTTTCCGAGATGAAATATACAAAATTTGTTTCAAATTTGTAATACGTAAATAGTTGTGTATGTGTAAATACAGTGTATATATATAATTTATGCAGTTTCACGATTTCATTCTGGAATTTTTCTTAGCATCGTAAATAAACATTTGGACACATTTTCTTCTTGACGTTTAACTGTAAATAAAAGAAATAAAAGATTATAAGAAATAAGATCGATAATTTTAATCATATTAATGATATCTTATAAATAAATAAACAAATAAATAAATAAATAAATATATATATATATAAAAATGTAATAACATATAATATTAATTAATTTTGAAGTGTCGAAAAGATAAACAAAACGATGATAAATTAATTAAAAAAAAAAAAGAAAATATATTCTACAGTGTCAACAAATCGAAATGAATCATTAAATAAATTGCTTTCTCGACAAGTGCACAAATACATGTTCTTACATATGTGTATATATATAGTGGGGTAATTGTAAATAGTTATATATATATTTATTTGATTTCTTTTTTTCTATTTATCGACTCATATTCTTAACTTATCTTATCTCAAGGAAGGAAATGAAATAAGAAATTCTGATTTATCGACTTTGTCGCGAGTTTACACAGGTAGGCACGTTTAGTTTCAATGCGAATAACATTGATAACGATTACGATGAACGATATATCATTGAAATATATAGTAATACAAATTGTGCAATAAATTTGTGTAATTTAGATCGAACATTGAAGATTATTTAGAAATTTATATTATCATTTATAATGAAAAATTTTTGATAAATATTATGCATTAGATGTAATGAAAGTTTAATCATTTTTAAAATTGTATAATCATTCATATTAATATATTATAATATTGACAGTATATTTTTGAAGGTAATGCAAATATAATTTTTGTTGTTTCGAAAAAAAGTTAAAGGTTATTATATTCGTATATTAGTTAATTCAAAAATATAAATTAATTATGTTTTTATTTATTTATCACACACATACACAATATGTAAATTTCATTATATTAATTTTGTTTTAGGGGTGAATTTAATTAAAATAAAATAAATATCATTTAATTTCAATTATATGTAAAATTGAATATCACCTGAAATATATTTTGTATTAATTTAATTTCGTTTATAAATAATAACAAGAATAGTATCTTTTATTTCGAACGTTAATTTATATTATTATATTGATTGATTAACTTAATTTAAAATTTTGTTAAGTAAAAATTGATTATTTTTAATCACGTGAGTGTCTGTGGAAAATTTAACTTACACCACTTTTACAATCATTCTTTAAATCAAATAAAATAAAAGAATATAAAATTATTGAAATAAAATTCAATAATATTCCTTTTTTGGCTAATTTTGATTTGAACAAAAGATTGGCATTTTTACCTAGTTATTAAAAAAAAGTTGTCACTAAATTAATCACAAATTACACAACTTTCTAAATAAAC
>NW_014570284.1:21396-23172 GCF_001313835.1 Polistes canadensis
AAATATTTTTAATAATATTTTCTTCATATAATACTCTATTATAATAATAATTTTTTATTTTTTATTATTAATAATAGAAGAAAGTTATAATAAATACTCATTGTTAATGAGGATTATTATATAAGTAATTTGAATCGTTCATTTTGAAAGTGGTGCAAGTTCATTTTCTGTTGTTTCAAAATATTTAAAAAGGATTATATTTAAACACTAAATGAATTTTATGTAATATTGAAATAACAAATACTAATATAACGATTTATTTATGACAATATATCGTGAAAATTTCATTGAATTTATTTAGTATAAAGTATTCTAATTGTTGCTCAATTATATTTCTTGTTTTGAAATATTTCAATGTATAAAAATTGAACACTAAATGAATTGTATATAATATTGAAATAACAAACACTAATCTTACGATTTATTTATAGCAATCTGTAGCAAAAATTTCATTGAATTAATTTAGTTTAAAGTAGTCTAATCGTTTTGCTCATTTATATTTCTTGTTTTGAGATATTTCAATGAATTATATTTGAACAATAAATGAATTGTATATAATATTGAAATAACAAACACTATTCTAACGATTTATTTATAACAATATATAGTAAAAATTTCATTGAATTAATTTAGTTTAAAGTAGTCTAATTGTTGCTCAATTATATTTCTTGTTTTGAAATACTTTAATGTATAAAAATTGAACACTAAATGAATTGTATGTAATTTTGAAATAAAAAACACTAATCTAACGATTTATTTATGACAATATTATTAAATAATATTGATAAATAATTAATACTAAAAAAAATATTAATAATATAATTCAATAATTATTGAATTAATTTATAAATCAATCGTTAAGTTGAATTAATTTGTTTGAAAATAATACAGTTGTGAAATATAACCGATAAATTAATTTTTTTTTCTTTTCATTTTAACTTAAACCACTTTCATAATTATGGGAACGTATATTAATTAGTTGGTTTTAATTGTGAAAAATTATGAAACCTTATGCATCTACTTCGTCCTCTTCGTCGTCTCGATGAACGTCTTCTGGATCCTCGAGATCTTCTTCTTCTCGATCGACATTTCAATTCATTTATGTCGTGTTTGTCCATTGGTTGTTTTCGAAGAAAATCTTGAGCACAGGTATAATGTCCCCTGAGTGTCGAAACAAATTTATATTCATTTCTAATCATTTTTATTATTTTTTTTCTTTTTTTTTTTCTTTTTTTTTTTCTTCTAACTTTGTTTTACGTTTAATCTTTTTCGCATTTATTTTTTTGTTTATCCTTTCAATTGTTTGAATTAAAAAAAAAAAAAGAAAACAGATCACATATGATTATTTTCATATCGATAAAAATTCATATTTGTTCAACGTTTAATCAATTAATTGCAGAATTTAATTTAAATAATTATTTGTTTGGTATGCGTAATTTTAGGAAAAATTAATTATGTGTATACACGGCGAATAAAAGGGTAAATATTATTTCTATTATATAAATTTTATGATAAAAGTTAAGCAAAACGTGGAAGGATTATATATTTATTATAGACAAAAATTCAATAAGTTCATTGTTTAACAAAAAAATTATTGTTATTAAATATCTTACAAATTGTCAAGAAATAATAAAATTCCTAAACAAGAATAATAATTCTATTTAATATTTTTGGCAATAAAAAGAAAACATACTATGAAATAACATTTTGACTACTTCTTATTAAAATTTGAAGTTTATCCAGTAATTAATCATTTTTTATTTTATATAAAAAGTT
>NW_014570284.1:24747-26143 GCF_001313835.1 Polistes canadensis
ATATATATATTTATTTATGTTAAAAAAAATATAAAAAAAATATAAATAATATTTAATTTATATTTAAATGTGTAAAAATAATATTGTCATACCCTTTAGATCTTTGTAGAATCCCATAAGATACGCCACGTTTGAGAGCCAGTTTAATTTGCTTTTTAATTTCCGTACTAGGTACATCGTATTCCTTGCTTATATAATTACTAATTTCACGAGGACTCAAACCTTGAGCATCCTGCAGCCGACGAATCGCGTTAACGACCAGAGCCTCGAATTTTGGTGTCTTTTTTCTGCCCATGATGGATCTTTCAATGACTCCTGTTTGTTTTTTTCTTCTTCTCCTTTATCAATTCATTCGTAATTTACGCCAAAAACTTTTCGTCGCGTTTTTTCCTTTTTTTGTTGTTTTTTTCTTTTTTTCTTTTTATAATTCGGCAAAACTTTCGAGAGGATTTTTTTTATTGTGCAAAAGAGAAATAAAATAAAAAACACAAATTTAACAAATTATGTCAAAATTATGTTTTCTATCGATCATTCGGACATTTCGCGATTATGTTAATTATATTTTCGACTATTTCTATTTTTATTTCTATTTCTATTTCTTTTATTTTTTTTTTTACACTCATTAATTTTTAATATTTACTATAAAATTTGTCTCAAATCAACGATTTATATTATAATTTGAATCGGTTCTAAAGATTACGGCTGATTTTATATTAACGTTTAAAATAACATAACGACGGTATCCTAACGACGATCGTCAGAATAATAATAATAATAATATTTCTACGATAGGTATTTTTCTATCAGTTGTTTGTAATTTCGATTATATATTTAGCATATTCATAGATTACGATTACGATATGTAGATGAATTCAATACTATTCGTGGGAAAACAAAAATTTTTTTTATTATTATTATTATTATTATTCTATTATCTCAACATAAAGGATCATTCGGTGATCGAGGGGAAGGGGGAGAACGAAGAAAAAACAAAAATTTGTTTACCAGTGTGAAAGCAGCTTTAAAAAAATTAAATTAATATATTATATTATATTTATTTTATTTATAAAAATGTATAACAAAAAATGATCACATTAATTGTAAAAAATATTCAACGAATAGTTCTATTATTTAATATCACCCGGTATTGTATGTTTCAAACAATTAATTTATTTACAAATAAATATGAATAAAATGATCACATTTTAATTGAGAACAAAAGTTATTTAATATTATCAGATATTTTGTATATTTTCAAACAATTATTTTATTTACAAATAAATATGAATAAAATGATCACATTAATTGAGAACAAAAGTTATTTAATATTATCAGATATTTTGTATATTTTCAAACAATTATTTTATTTATAAATAAATATGAATAAAATGATCAC
>NW_014570285.1:0-2044 GCF_001313835.1 Polistes canadensis
CTTACCGACTGAGTTGAATTATCATGTTTTAATTCTGTACGTAAGTATTTCATTTTGTAGAAATAATTGTGGAAATTAATGATATTCAAATAAATTAACAATTATAAATTATTATCAAATTAAATATAAATAATTTTCTACTTTAATTATATATATATATATACATTAATCTTATTTGTTGTTTTTACCGACTGAGTTGAATTATCATGTTTTAATTCTGTACGTAAGTATTTCATTTTGTAGAAATAATTGTTGAAATTAATGATATTCGAATAAATTAACAATTATAAATTATTATCAAATTAAATATAAATAATTTTCTTCTTTAATTATATATATATTAATCTTATTTATTGTTTTCAATGTTTTTATAATAATTAAATGAATTTGATACTTCATTTAACGTGCATCGCAGTTTCCGATTTTTGTTTGTTTTTTTTTTACGGCAGATCACAATCGATAATATAATAATTATTATTTATTTTTAGGCACATCATCTAACCGATAAAGCAGAAAGAATTTTACCCAAATTTTATATTCGTGATGCAACGGTGCCCAGAACAATACCATTAACCTTTGAACCTAATGGTTTTTATCGTACTTTTAAGAAACGTGCATTGGAGGCTCTCAAAAATGTTGATTTTCATCGACCCTCATTGAATTCTAATCTCATTGCTGATACTTTCTTTACTATTACAGTCACATTATGCTTGGCTTCTGTTTATTTTCAATCATCTTGGGGATTAATCTTGACGATTCTTGCTGGTAACAACAAAAAAATAAATTTTTCCGTGTTTCAACACATTGTTTCAGGTTTTTTTGTTTGTATTTTTCATTTCCAATCAAATTTTATTTTGTATAAATTAAAATAAAGACAAAAGTAACCTACAAAGTTTTCTTTATTAATTTGTTTATTATTATAACTATGATGTAAATTGTTTACACACACACACGATGAATATTCTTTTATAATTATTCAAAAGTTTTTATCATTAAACTAGTATACGTAACGGAGTATCATCATTGGACAAAATTCTTAACATTTTGATGCATCATTTTCTTGATCCCATTGACCTGCACTAATTGAAGCAACAATCGTACCGAATGACTCATGAAATATATTGAGACACATTTTTCCTCATTTCAATTAGTATAATGAGCATCCCCAAGGACGTGGTGAAAAAATATTTAAAAAAAAGAAAAATAAACAAGAAAACCTGAAACATCCTGTACATCTCAGGAATGCATATTTAATATATAGAACTTGTTTTGGAGGTTATGTGTGTATAAATATGATTTTTTCTAAAATAATTTATCACGTATTATTTTTTAGGGTTATTTCTCGCATGGACTACAATCATAGGTCATAATTATTTTCATATGAGAGATAATTTTCGTATGTATTATTTCGATATTAGTTTGATGTCATCTAAAGATTGGCGAATCACGCACGCCATGAGTCATCATCTTTATCCAAATACTATTTGGGATTATGAAATTTATGTTTTTGAACCTATACTTAATTGGTTACCGAATAAAAACAAGAATACGTTGAAAATATTTTTAGGATATATTTACACACCAATAGTTTACACTTTGTCATTCATTTTTCAAGGTATTAAAAGGTAATTGAAATATATATATATATATATATTTAATGATTAACCTAACTTTTTTTTTTCTAATTGTTATCATTTGTTTTTTCTTTGTTTAAGGTATTATTCGGTAATATGGGAATATAAAACTTTTGAATTCAGAGATGCAGTACCATTACTTCTTCCAATTGTAATGTCATTTTTTGCGCCAAATATATTAATCTCTATTAAAACTTGGTTAATAATCATTTTTATAAGTAGCATTGTATTCAATTTTATCGGACTTAATGCTGCTCACCATCATCCGAATATATTTCACGATGGGGATATTTGTCGGTTTGTATTTTTCTTTTTTTTGATTTATTATTATTATAAATTAATTATTTTTCTCCTTATTTTTGTTCATTTTCTTTTTTTTTTTTTAAATCTTTTTTCATAATTATGTTATA
>NW_014570285.1:5194-15304 GCF_001313835.1 Polistes canadensis
TATATATATATAGAATTTTGTATTATATTCTCGTTAACCTTGAGACACATCCCATTTTAAGAAATCTTTATTAATTATCTTGTTTTTTTACTGACTTACTCATGGGGGTTTATTTTTTATACTGTCGTTGCTTTTTGGTTGTACATTTAAGTGATATGTGTTTGTTTGTTTTTGTTTTTAACATATCATAAGATGCATTGTAAGAGCTGTTTTTATGTAATAATGCACGTACGTATTTATATGTATGTATGTATGTATGTATATATATATAAGTATATGTAAATATAACAGAAATATCTCTTCGTTGGGTCTCACGCGTCTCTCAATGCTTTTTTTAAGTTCGCAAGTTCCTTTTTTTCTTATTCTCTTTCTCTCTCACTCTTTCACGCGTGCATTTATCTCTCTCTCTCTCTCTTTCTCTCACACTCATTCTCATTCTCTCCATTCCTCGACCCCTCACAGCTCGAAGTAACTAGATCTTCATTTTTTTTTTTTATTTATATATATATTTATTTATTTTTATAATTATGTTCTTTTGTGTGTGTTTCTTTTTTTTTTTTTTAAATGTTTCGAGTATGATTAATTATATTCAAAATAATTTCTGATTGATTTATTTCAACCCCCCCCCTCTCCCGTCCCGCCGCAGAGCCTTTTTTTTTTTCTTAAATTCAACGGTCGTGTTGTTATTTATTTTTTTGTTGTTGTTGTTGTTTTAATTGAATTTTATTTAAATAAACAATATTATCGTTTAATAAATTTATCTTCCAATATGATTGATTTTGAAATATTGCACAACACACGGGCGCGTGTATTTAAATATAACGAATAATATGATTCTAATATAGAAATTTGTTATTATTATTTATTAATTAATTCATTGATTGATTATATTTTATTTTAAAAATAAAACAGTGAGACGAAGACGACGACGCCATTTAATTATCATGGGTTAATAAATTGTTCTCACGTACTCGATCATCATTTTGTTGTTCTCTCTTTGAGTTTTGCGATAAAAATTTGTATGGACGATTTAATTGTTGTTGTTGTTTGTTGTTGTTCGTTTATTTGTTCGTTTGTTTTCTTGGGTTAATTAATAATTCTTCATCGATCTTTACAAATCACCATCTGGCTGTAGGTCGAAGCGTGGTGGGAATGCGGAACCATCGAACTGGGGCTTGAACGCAGGTCGGTGTGGCTGTAAGAAAAAAACAAGACAACAATTAATTATTGTTATAATAATAATGATAAAAAAAAATAAAATGATTTTTATGAAAAGATTTTCCACTTCAAATAAATATTTTTTCGCGTTTGGTTAAATCGTATTCGTTCTTACGTTGAACCCTTTTTTGTTTTTTTTTTTTTTTAATGGTAAAGTGCATTTGAAAATCGTTGAGGGTGAAGGGGGAAGGGGGTTCTATAATTTGAAGTGAAAATTCTTTATACGCACACGTATTATTGTCACAATGAAAATGAACCAATTTAAAAACAATTCACGAATCTTATTTGTATTCTATTGTTTTTTTATAATATCACACAAGTCTTTCTTTGCATTTTTTTTTTGGTTTTTATTATTTTTCATTTTTTATATATATTCTTTTTTTCATACGAATTAATAAATTATTTCAAAAGGGAAAAGGGATACTTCGTGGCTAAGGTGACCATTTGGTTTCTTTCTTTTTTTTTTTTTTAAAGTTTGTTCGCAACTCTTTTCAATTTTTTTTTTTCTTTTCTTTTTTTTTTGTCTTATACGAAAGATTCTTTCATAAGTTACTTTCTTTTTTTTTTCCTTTAGATTGTTCAATAATTATCTTTCGTATATGGTTCAGATAACACATTATTCATTTTTACAATTTAGATTGTGTAAAAGTAATTTTGCAACGAAAAAACAATAACAAATATTTGATTATGATTTTAAAAGACTCCCCCCCCCCGCCCCAAATTCCCCGTGTTCTTGCATAGAACTTTTAGTTTTGATGTTTTGAAAATTGTTTTGTAAATTAGATATGTATTATCTTTATATGTATGTATAATAATATTTTTGTTAAAATAATTTCTTCACGTTTATTGGATTACATTTAAACAATTAATTAAGACCATTAATGATGTACTTTTAAAAAATAATAATATTTTTATGGTCACCTCAGTTATTGCACGTTTTTTTGTGCAGTTGCGTTATATCTCCTTTCCAACGTCATTAATTAATTAATTAATTAATTAATGCTATAACTATGAGACAGACCACTCAACGAAGACACAGAAAGAATACAAAAAAATATATATATATATATATATATATATAAAAAAATAAACAAACAAAAAAGAAGAAGATAATTCAATTCAAATTCAATTCAAATCTTATATCACAAAGGAGGATGTCCCAATCTCCTTTTTGCATAATACATCAATATAACAACTATGTATTATTTAACAATTATTATTATTATTATTATTATTATTATTATTATTATTATTATTATTATTATGATTATGATTATGTGTTACTAAGACTATGAACACGGACATATTGGAAATAAAAAACTTGGACAAATCATTAACATAACCTCAATGTTTTTGTTTGTTTGTTTGTTTCTGTTTTAGCATCGTTTCTAATAAAACAAAAAATCAAAAAGAAAAAACGAAGAAAAAACTCTTTCCTTTTTTGTTTTTTTCTATTCTACACCTTCAAAAAAACATTTATGACATTATTATTATTACTATTATAATGTCACGAAAAAAAAACTAAAAAAAATAAGATAAGTCAGGAGGAGGGATTTAATATTAATAACGAAGTTAATAACGAAGAAATCTAATAGCTATTTGCCGATAGTGAATGTTATATATCGAGAACAACAGGATCACGGGGGTTGGGAATACCACAAAGAAAAATGATGATGTTGATATGGGGGGTGAAGAGACGATGGCGGATTGGGGGTGTTTTCTTAGTAAAAATTCGTACTATTTTTTGAACATTTAATTCTAGTTTTGGTCTAGTTGTGCGTTTAATGTTTGACGTATAAAATCAAACAAAAAAAAAAAGAATAAGAAAAAAAAGTAAACATTTATAAAAACGTTTAATCTCGTTGTTTGTTTTCTTTTCTCCCAATTAATTATTTTTATTGGCGAGAAGAAAAGATAGAACTTTTTTACTATCTTGTGGTTCACAACTGGACTTACATGGACCAGCAACGCAGTGTTTTTACTCCATCGCGGAAGGCGCCTTGCGGGCCTTCTGTTGCGGCTATACAGGGACACAGAATTAAAGATATAATATATTTTGTCGTTTCAATCAGATTAATGATCGTTTTAAGAGAAAACATTTTGTAGAATTGTCGGGGGGGTGCAGGGGGACGCGAGGAAACCTAAAAACAACCGAAAGTCCCGGGGGTTGGGGGTCGGGGGGTTCTATGACGGTCATACTCAACCTGCGGCAAAATGCGGGACACTGCACAAGTGGCTCAACAAATAATTATCGAATGCAGTAGCAGCCTTCTCCTGATTACGTTTTAATCTTTAATGGGGATTTTACATATTGTTATTTATTTATTCTTCATCATTATCATTTTGTAATCGTTAGAATATTCATTTGCCAGCCACTTGTCATTAAACCCCACCACAACAATTCTCCGCTTTAAAATACGCCTATTGTTTTCCACAAGTTTGAGGTGGGGAAGGGGCCCTGTTTGATTTAACAAACGAACGAGGGTGTATACGGGGATCCGCGATGTAAAATGGTTGAGTACCCCCCCCTGGTCTATGGGTATAAGAGAGGAAGGAAAGTAGTGGACTGAATTCTTTGATTTCGGATTCTTTTTGTGTTTTGTTTTGTTTCTTTCTTTTTGTTCGCCAATCTAAAAGGATCTCATGAGAAATGCAGTCGCGTGTTGTTTTTTTTTTTTTTTATTTCGGGGGTATATATATTATGAAGTTCGTTGTATAAGGGAAATATTGGAAATGATAGGAAAATAAAATGATGGAAGATAATGAAATAAAGTAATGAAATAATTGTGCTTACCGCTGGGCTCAATCCGCGTGCAGCACTTCCACCGCGACCTTTAGTGCGGAATTTGGTGATAGCTTGTTCAGCCAAGTCGGCTCTTTCTTCAGCTTCCTCGAGTTCTTGCTGAGCTTTGCGGAACTTGGCAAGATTCAATGCGGCAATTTCTTCGGCTTCCTCGATCTGCCTCTTGTACGTCTTTATCTTCTGCTGAAGCTTGTCAACTAGGTCTTGCATGCGCTCGTGATTCTTACGATCCTCGTCGGCCTAAACGAAATGAAATGAGAACAGAAAAAAACCCATAAAGTATTTTGGTTAACCAACAACAACAACAAAGTCACATTACGAATCATTGGATTTAATTATTATATACGTGTAGCTTATTATACAGGATGTTAACAAAAAGTTTCCCGATCAAATTTATTATTAAATATAAATATCTATGAATTTATATACAAAATCTATTTTTCATCCATTTGATTTCAAAACATTGAACTATTTTGGCATTCAATATACGTTAGGGTTAAATTGGATAACGTTAAGATTCACCTGATCGGTTGGTATATATCCGAAATATTAATGTTTAAGGATAAACCTAAATGTTCGGTCTTTCATCAAAATATTTGGTATATGTTGACATTCACCTTGGTGAATCTTGACATTATCCAATTTCGGTATTTCTTTGGTAACTTGTCATACAAATTGATAAAACTATATAACCGTACCTGGAAGCTAAGTTCCTTGATGCGTCGTTCAGATTTGCGAAGGTTCTTTTGAGCATCAGCGTGTCTCCTTTGTTCGCCATCAAGTTCGTTCTCCAATTCGCGTACGCGTTGTTCCAATTTCTGTATGGCCTTCTTGCCACCCTTCAATGCGTTAGCTTCAGCTTCGTCAAGACGAACTTGGAGTTCCTTGATCTGTGTCTCCAAAGCTTTGCGAAGTTTCTCTTGGGTTTGAGCGTGATCTTGTTCGGCTCTAAGCTCGTCGGCCAATCGGGCGGCATCTACCATTGCCTTCTTAGCTTTTTCTTCAGAGTTCTTGGCTTCGTTCAGAAGTTCGTCAAGATCAGACTAAAGAAACCAAACAAAAACAAACAAAACAAAACGAAAGAATTAAAACAATGAAATATTGTCTTCTCAGCGGTTAAAGTTGTTCAAATTGTTCGAATTGTTCAAATGAACAATTAAATGTTTCGTTACTTACATGGAGGGTCTGCAATTCAGCTTCGAGTTTCCTCTTGGCAGCTGAGATTGATGCGTTCTGAGCGCTGAGGTCGTTCAATTGTTCGTGACAATCGGCCAATTCTTGTTCAGCTTGTCTACGGCCGCGATCGGCTTGTTCCAATAGCGTACGACTTTCCTCGAGTTCATTTTGTAATGCATTAGCACGACGTTCAGAAATACCAAGTAATTCTCTAGCTTCGTCGCGTGCACGTTGTTCCTCCTCCAAAGCTGTTTGCACGTCCTTCAATTGTTGCTGATATCTCTTGATATTTTTCTGAGCCTCGGCGTTAGCTTTGTTTGCATGATCCAATGCTATTTCTAATTCATTGATGTCAGCTTCCAATTTCTTCTTCATGCGAAGTGCCTCGGCTTTGCCCTGTAAATTAACGACAACAGGTTTGTATTTTTATTTTAAGAAATTGTAATCGCGTCCCTTGTGTGCTAAAAAAAAAACCGATTTTTATATTTGGCCAATTGTGAAATAGAATCCTGAATTTATTTGCAAATTTTTCTTCGATTATTTGAAATAATTAATCAATTATTAATTAACACAGATATTGTAAGTAAATTGAATTTTTAGTCAATGAGAAGATAGATTCGAATTATTTTTACATAAATATCTTTTTTATTCTTATTTATCACACCTATTGACACTCTTTTATTTCAAAAGTAAACAAGGAATTTTTGTCCAATTCAGATGAAAATATTTGTTCGTGGTTATGTGTTACTTATATATCAAATGAAATAAAAAAAAAAGAAACTAGTGTGTATACTTATGTACGCACGTAAGAAATTATACTTCTTTAACGTACCAAAACGAACATAACCTAAATAACCTCAAAAAATAACTTCAATTATCTCGCGTATCAATATAATACTCTACATTTGTCGAAAATACGATAATATGATAAAATAAAATGCGAAGATTATTAAATACCATTGATAAAGGTTTTAATTAAAATATGTACAATCTAATTTATTTATATTTACGAATTAATTCATGTCGTAAAAATTTAAAATCGTTTTTCCCGCGCATCGTAAATATCATCGACAACTTCGTGGTGTCCAATTTTTCGGTCGCATTTAACTTCACTGTTTTAAAACCCGCCAAAAGAATTTCCCTTGTCTTTTTTTTTTGTTCTTTTTCGACCATTCAATTGAGTTCTAATTTCTTTTCATTTCTATTCCCAATTTACACATACCTTAGCTTCTGCTTCGAGGGAAGCTTGCATTGAATCAAGAGCTCGTTGATGATTCTTCCTCGTGTTCTCGAATTCTTCTTCCTTCTCTTGAATGCGACGATCAATTTCTTGTCTAACTTGGCTCAATTCCAATTGGCTTCTGAGCACCTTATTTTCTTCTTGTTCCAATGCCGCCTCAGCTTCCTCCAATGCTGCTTGCAATTCATCCTTCTCAGCTTCCAAACGTTTCCTTGCCTTTTCGATTTCGTGAATGTTACGTCCACCTTCGCCTATTTGATCCAAAAGATCTTTCACCTCATCGGCAAGGTTCTTGTTCTCACGACGTACAGCTTCCAATTGTTCTTGGCTCTCCTCGTAAGCACCTGAATAAATATAATATTTATTTATTTGTAAGGGACAGGGGGGTATAAAAGTAGAATTTTGTATTAACCCGTTAACGGAATGTCAAGAACTAATTTATTATTTTATTATTATATGTATTAGTAATAAGTTATGTGTGTTATTATATGTAAATCATATTATTGTTATCCTTTTATCCTGAATATATAACAATATACATTTTTTTTTCAATTAAAATATATAAATATAAATCTTGTCTATATTTGATTTTTAAAATATGTTTATAATGTATATAGTGTTCATAGTTTCTTTTGATATGAAAAATAACTTGGACTTGTTGGGAAAGTAAAATTGAAATAATTTCGGAACAGTTAAGGGTTAAAATACAAAATAGAATAATAATAAGAATAATTTACCTCTGAGCCTGAAGAGTTCGGTACTGTAATTACGGCATTCCTTTTGACTGGCATCCAATTCAGCAGCCAGATCGTCAACTTTGAGTTTCCATTCACCAATGATCTTGTCGAAAGCTTTCTGTTTCTTTTCAGCGGCATTGGCAATGGCAGTAGCGCGGTCAACTTCGATTTGAAGATCCTCGACTTCGGTCGACAGCCTCTGTTTCGTTTTTTCAAGGGCAATGACCTTTTGATTCAACGATTCAATTGTTTCCTCAGCTTCTGCAAGACGTGCTTGTAATTTTCTTTTGGCTTCTTCGAGTTCTTCGGCTCTGGCAACACCTTCGGATTCGTATTTCGTACGCCACAATTGTGCCTCGGCATTGGCCTTGCTCAATTGTCTTTGAAGATCAGCCTTGCCTTCGGCCTCTTCCTCAACTTGTTCGCGAATGTTATCCAAGTCGTGTTCCAAATTACGGAATTTGCCGAGAAGCGTGGCACGTTCTCGTGATTCCTCATCGGCAAGCCTCTTCGTATCTTCCAATTGTGTCGTCAACGAGATCTTGATCTTCGACAATTGGCTAACCTGAGATTCAGCTTCCTCCAATTGGCGCAACAAGTCGCTGTTCTCGATCGACAATTTCTTCTTAGCAGCATCGAAATCGTTCAATGTACGATTAACTTCTTCCAATTTGCCTGAGGTCTCGTTCAATTGGTGTTGCAATTGTTTAACGATCTTTTCTTGGGCAGCCTGTTCAAATGTTTATGTTTTATATATATCGTACAATTCATTTTTTTCATTGAAAAACTGTTAATCCCTTTAACGTGTGTGCCATTATTTCACATAAAAACGCGTACGGTGTCATCAATTTGATCCCATACAATATATTTCGACAATTCTATACTTTTCAATTTAAAAAATCTTTAAATCTGTCTTTTGGTCTTTTTTCTTTTGCAAAATAAAATAAATGTAATGAATGTACAAAGAAATATTTGGGATCTAGTTGACCTAACCTCTAACACACACTAAAGGTTTAATATATATACTAAACTATTCATTATAATAAGTAAAAAGCAAGCAATGTTAATGCGTAAACAAGCATAATGCATCCGAGGTTCTCTCAAATGAAACTCACTCAAACGATTTCAATCATCCTATATGATGGTGTGTACCACCATTCCCTTCCATATTTTCCGTCCTCCTTGTAAGCAGCTGCTCGGCAAAGCTGTTATTTATTGCGTTAGTGCGCATTCATTTATGCGCTGGAAAATATTATTTCGGGATCACAAAATGGGTGTGGGTGACATTACCTTTTCGTTACTCAGGTGATCAACCGTGGCACGTAGGTCGTTCAACTCGCTGAAGTATTGTACCTTTTCTTTTTCGGTCCTATTTTCGATTATCGACAAGATTTGGAACAAACAATATTGGAGGATTTAGTTAATATTGTGTGAACAAAAAATCAATACGTATTAATTATACAAAAATTGGTAAATATTGTAACAAAAAGTCAATCGTTGGATCGACTGAACAATCCTCATTGTTACTCGGATTATGGGCTTTTGTTTTTGCCTTTTTTTAAAGGGCTACTGTTTAAATATATTTCATATGTCCAGTTAATTCTACGATTAACTTACTCAGGAATACCTAATTCTGTTTTTGATAATTGTAAGGATTATAAACGTTCGTTCGTTCGTCGTGCATCGTAAACAATTATTCGAGGTAAACAATACACTTAAACATTCCTTTTCCTTTTACTTTGGAATTTCTGAAAGATAATGTACGAGGATAACACGAAAAGAATGAAAAAAATAAAAAAAACAGATGAAAAACAATTGTTCACGCGGTTATTAGCACAGACATATATCTCGTTGCGGATTTTGTTGTTTTTTTTTTCTTTTTTTTTTCTAAATGTACCTTCTCCCTAGAAACTTGATCCGTCGAGGCACGAGAATTATTCAGCTCGGCGTGGATGTCATGGCGGCCCTTTTCGGCCCTATCAAAAACTTAAAGTTACTACTAACGTTGACAATAATTCGCGTTCGAAATAGAAACCATAAAATGAATTCTATTAGAATTTCTAAATTCTTTGTCATATTATGTATCGTCTATTATTTATCGATCGTTGTTTTTAATTTATAAAGTGGTTCATATTTTACTCAATGTGATAAAATATGTCTCTCTTATAAAGAAAAACCAATATCTTGTTTAATCATTATCCAAATAATTGACAATAACATAATATAATAAAATAAATAATAACGAAATATAAAAACTTCACGATAACGCGATTAAAACAATCATTTTAATTTGTGAATTAAAGTAGAAATGTAATTTTTAAATGCGAAAGAAATTGTTCTAATTTTATTGGATAACGCGTTGTTGTGTTTTTTGTATGAGGGGCTCGAATTATAGGAGGGGGAAAAAAAAAAGAAAAAAATTAATAGAAATATCATGAACGCGTTATATTACGAAGTCGTATTGTTTTATCTGTAAATAATTGTTAAATCCCATGGCGCATCATTGTATCATTCTTACCTAGCCTTCAACTTGTTAAGCGTATCAATTTGTTCTCCCATTTCGGCAACTGCATCGTTGTGCTTCTTACGCAAGCTAGCGAGTGAAGCTTCATGTTGGATGTTAGCTTCTTCAAGGTCTCTCCTCAATTTGCTAAGTTCGGCTTCTCTCTTCTTGTTCAATTCGATTTGTGCCGAGGTAGCACCGCCAGCTTCCTCGAGACGTTCGCCAAGTTCTTCCAATTCTCGTGCAAGGTCGCTGCGTTGTTTTTCTGCTTTGCCACGTGCACCGCGTTCCGCTTCGATCTGTTTTTCACAAATTACACGAATTAAGTTTATCTTGATCCAATTTTCTATACACGTACGATCGTTTTTATTTACGTACGATTCGTGACCAACAAAATTGAAACGCGGAACTGACTGAACCGGAATACGAAACC
>NW_014570285.1:16219-19040 GCF_001313835.1 Polistes canadensis
TATATGAGTCTTGTGATTTTATTTATAAAGTTATTTCTGTTTAGACCAATTGTCAAATGTTTTATAACCGTAAGTGTTTCTACTTAAACGTTATACAATGTAGATCGATTATCTACATTTAAATCAGAGTTATAAATAATATAATATCAAAGGACCGAATTAATTTCTACGCTTAATAATTATTGTTTGTGCAATAATTTTGTTGTTGCATAATTTTCAAGAGTGCAGAGATAAAAAGTTAGCCWTCATCTCGAACGAGTCCTATCCTATTTATAGGATTCGTGAAAAAAATTGAAACGTTGAATTGACTGGACCGGAATACAAAATTCGGGTTTTTTGTTCTTTTTTAGTGTTTAGGTTAATTTCCTCACGAATCATATTATTCAGCATGAAAGTAAGTTACTCTTAACATAAATAAATTGTTTGTATGTTTGTTTCAAATTAATTTTTACCTCTTCCTCGAGTTCTTCGATTCTAGCTTGGAGTTCCTTGATCTGTTTCTGAAGTTTTCCTACTAACGATTGTTCATCTTCCAATTTGGCAGTAAGCGATGAGAGTTCCTTGTCTTTGCGTTGAATCGTTTGTTCCAGTTCCTTCTTGTTCCTTTCCAAATCGGCTACGGCTTCTTGGGTCAATTTCAAATCACCTTCTACCTTCCTCTTTGCCTTTTCAACGTCAGCGCTAAACGAATTAATAGAAAACAAAAACAAAAAAAACAATTAACGAAAGATAAAAAAAAGCTCGTTCGTGTAATTAAACAAAACAAAAAAATCAATCTCAAATGGGTCTAAACAAATCTCTTACCGAGATTTCTTTTCACGTTCCAAGGAATCCTCAAGCTCGTCTAAAGTTTGTTCGAGCTTGATCTTAACTTTGTTCAGGTGATTGACCTTGTCTTCGGCAGCTTGAAGTTCCTCAGCCGTTTTCTGATTGATCTCACCCTGGTTCTTCTTCTCCTTGTTCAATTTATTGATTAATTCGTCTTGATGAGCAATCTCGTCGTTCAAATTACGAATTTGATGATCTTTCGTGGCTTTGTCCTGTTCGGATTTTTGAAGATTCAATTCGAGATCTTCAATGTCTTTCTTCAAACCAGCAACCTCTTGCTCGAGTTTCTTCTTATTTTGGAATAGATTGTTCCTAGCGTCTTCCTCTTCCTTGAACCTGTCGTTGAGATCCTATGAAATAATACAAACAAATACAATTAGAACAAATACGTAATGACAGATATTTGAATTATTTCAAATGACGCATTATTAATCATTTATTCGTTCGATTCAATTCTATTTCCCGATCTTTCATTCTAATCCTCGAACAATACAAATGGAATTTGTATTTAAATTGTACATAGCCAAATGTTTCTACAAATATTTTTTGTTTCGTAATTTTTCTCACAAAAAAAAAAAAAAAATAAACTGTTATTCGACTGTATCCATCATCTATGGTATAGATGAATCATTATAATATTATATTTTATAACCGATACAAATTATTCACGTAAAATTGTCTTGAACAAAAAAATCAACAAAAAAAAAAACAAACAAACAAACAAATCGTACGAGAAAAATATTTGTAATAAAACGTGAAAATTTTATATAACTCGTAACGAATTGAATTATATATGAGAGAATGAGTCTACTGTATTAATTCTACAAAAGTTTATTGTGTTCACTCTGATGCTAAGATTACGTCAAGATTGGCCTTAAATAATGCTAATTATTTCATTTGATTCATCATCATCATAATAATAATCAATGAGCCAGGTACCACCACTACTATGCCTTGTGACATATGATGAGTTACCTAAAGTTATGTAACGGGGTTAGAATTAATCGGTAGGAGACAGAAATTCTAGAGAAATAGAAGAAGAAGAAGAAGAAGTAGATTTATTTTGGCATCATCTATCGTCATCATACATCATACTGCAACTTAGTACGAAGTGATGATTTCGTAGTTTAGATGGAGTATGATGCCAAGTTGAGTTTTCGGTTTAGACAAGAAAACCAATAAAAATCTTCATAACCGGTGTGAGAAATAAGAAGAAGAAGAAGAAGAAGAAGATGATATGAAAGGGGATCAACGATGATGACGAGGATAACGATGATGAAGATGACTTGGTAAATGACGCATACATTTACACACCTAACCCGAAAGTATAAATACCCTACACCTGTTATCCTCCTCCTTCCTAAGTTTTCTCATCTCTTCCAGCACGTAACTCTGCCACGCCCTCTTTTAATAACCTGGAATCTGGGATCGTTGGGATCTAAATTTGGAACGGGAGGAAGTCAGAAAGCAAAATACTCTTTCGGAAAGAAAGAGAGAGTGAGAGGGGGACCTGGAGGGGGAGCAAATTCTCGACCCCCCCTGCCCCCACTTCTTCCTTTACCACCTACTTCTTCTTCTTCTTCCTATATTTCTCTCATTTCTCCCTCTTTCTCCCGTTTTCCTTCCTCCTGCCCGTAAATGGAGTCACTTATATTTTCAGCACCGAAACATTACTGAACTCTCCATCTTTCTCTCTTTCACACTTTCAATCTCTCAATAATCCCATTAAGTAAATGTTGATTTTACTACTTGTACTATTACTATACTCTTTTTTATTATATCGCGAATAATAATTGTCAATTCGATAATAATAATTAAATCGAATTCGTTTAATTTATATTTAAGATTGAGGTTATGTAACACAGTCTTTATTATAATTTAATAATAATCGAGAACACGATACTTAAGATCGTTTGATAAGTATTATTATTATTATAATTTGATTATCGCGATTAATAATTAAATCGAATTCGTTTAATTTATATTTAAGATT
>NW_014570285.1:19890-23211 GCF_001313835.1 Polistes canadensis
TAATAATTAAATCGAATTCGTTTAATTTTACTTAATATTGAGGTTATGTAACACAATCTTTAATATGATTTAATAATAATAATCAAAAACGAGATTCTTAAGATCGTTCGATAAAGGTAGAGATTTGAAATGAAAGAATATTGAATGAGAAAAGTATGAAAAAGAGGGGACGAGGATTTCCAAAGCGAGTTTCGAGAGAAAAATCGAAATGTCTTTGGTAAAAATAGATTTAGTGTGGAATGCTGTTGCTGGAGTGGGCTGCGCGATCATAAAATTGTCTTTTAGTTTTTCTCTCTCTCTCTCTCTCTCTCATTGCATTCATTTTAGAAGCTAACCGTGTTCCTGGAAGGAAGTCATTTATTTTTCTCCAAACAAATTATTGCACAATTTTTTTTTGTCCCCATCTCCCTTTTATACTTTTTTCCATTCCCCCCCCCCACCCCTAATATTTTTCTTTTCCTATTATTCGTTTTCTTTGTTTTCTTATTTAAAAAAAGAAATGGAGATTAATAATACGATAAAGGCAGACACGTGTCCGAATTATAAATCGTTAGAGAATAATTTTAGAATGCTGATATAAATGCGACCGAATATGAGTCGATGTAATCGGATGACTCGGATCGTTAAAAGAAAAAAATGGCTCTGGTGCTATCTGTGGTAACTGAAAAAGCGGAGGATGTGTCTGACTAATGCCATACCTACTCTACTTATTATTACCACTACCACCAACACCACCACCACTACCACTTATTTGATCATCCAAATCATCTCACTTTGGCTTCTCACTTGCGTGTCAAATTTTTCATCTTCCCCAGTTTTGAAGTTTTATACATTTAAATGTGATATTCCAGAGATCTTTATTAAACTAATCTGACTAATACCTTGGCTCTTCTACTATTTCATTTCTACATTTTCTAAACAGTTATATTTTCAACTAAATTTCTAAATTAATCTAACGGACTAACAGCTGCTGCATTTTTATTTAAACATACATTTTTGCTTTTTGTTTATTAATATAAAAAAAATATCTGCCAGATTAACGATCGACTTCTACTACTCGTTAACTGAATTATCATTTAAATGAATATTTGTTTGTAATATATATATATATAAATAAATTTGTCTGATTAATGCCTTGGCTATTCTACTAGTTTATATTCCAATAGATTATCCAGGAAGGTTTCTACAAAAATTACCAAATTTATCAACGCACCCGCCATTTATAATTTTCATTTTAAATTAATACTTTTTTTGTATGTTTAATGTTAAAAAAAAAATGTGTCCGATTAATGATTGAGTTATTCTACTCGTTAAATTCCAACAGCTAATCGGAAAACACTTGAATAAATTTCTAAATTAATCGATCACAATCGTTTGTTCAAATTCATAATTCAGAAAGATCGGTAATTTTCGAATGAATAATTAAAATATATATATTAATAAGAAAGAAAAAAAAAAAAGAAAACTTACTTGAAGTTGAGATTCGATGTCAGCTTTCTGTGCAGCCAATTTCAATGATTTTTCCATATATTCCGAAAGCGAGCCCTTCTCCCCGTCCAATTGCTTTTGCAATTGGTTCCTTTCCGCGAGTATTTTGGTATTTTGTTCCTCGAGTTCCTTGCGAAGTTTTTCTTCCCTTTCGAATGCTTCTTGTGCTTTTTTCGCTTTTTCCTCGAGCGCCTGTAATTGCAATTCACCGTCTAATCGTTCGCCGTTAATCAACGTTTTCGTATTTTCCATTAGCACAGTGTCGCCCATTTTGATTAATTCAACACACGGAATGGGGGGTTTGGGGGTTGGGGGTGGAACAATTCGAATAAAAATATTAACGAAAGGAAATATTATTAATCGATCGCGTAAAATATCGTTGAAAGAGAAAAGGACAAATATTTTTTTATTAAATATACGTATGTAGATGCACACGTATATGTCGTATATGTGTGTGTGTGTGTGCGTACGCGTTCGTTTTCGTTTTATATATCTCTTGAAGATATTAAATTTCTTCTATTTCGAAAAGGTCGGAACGAGTTCGCGTTTCCAACTGGATTCTCGTTTACCCGATGCTCAACTTTTCTACCCAAAATCCTCCTCGTATCCAATTGGCTTGATTCACGTTCCACCCGTACCTCCTCCCCCCACCACTACTCCAGCAGTGTATCTTCGTATAAAAATATTTAGAACGGTTCTCCTCTTCGATGATGGGAATGGTAGTAGGGATAGGGTAGCAAAAAGAGACCAAACAAGAGTGAGAGAGAGATAGAGAGAGAGAGAGACCAACCTCACAGAGAAACCAAATCGACAAATTTAGAAACGACCACGTTCCCCGGAAGGGCCAGCAATGTCTTCCAGAATCAAATCTCTCTTTCTATTTCTCTATTTCTCTTTTGAATATCTCATTTTAGCTTCCAGCAGGTCAATTATTGCAGGTCAACTTTCTCATCTACATTACAGACAGATTATTATTATTCTCTCTCTAATTAATTAAATAATTGATTATCTTTTTGTTTTTTTCTTTTCGTTTCAAATGATTCTCTTGTTAATTAAAAAATTAAATGATATTATTATAATATTATGTTACCGAGGAAAGAAAATGTTCTTGTTGTTTATTATTTAATTATATCATTCGAATGATCATTAAGTTTGTATTAACTTATCGTAATTTAAAACTATTTCTATTCATTTGAATATTAATTTGAATATATTTTTTACATATTAACATATTCCAAGTTTTCTTATATTATTTCAATTGAATAATTTAGATGAGATCATCAGTCTGTATTAATAGATTATTATCTACAATTTTATAATTAAAACAAATTGTAATACTTATTTCAATATTTTTAAAAAGTAGATTATAGATTTGTTTAATTAATTAATGAAATAATTGAAACGATCGTAAGTAACATGACTATTACCGATCATAAACTATATAAAATTCTTTTTTGAATAATTTATATTAATTGAAATATCTCTTTGATAACGGATTTTCTATAAATTTATTCTATTATTTTAAATAAAATATCATTTAGATAATCGTCAATCATCTTAAACGATTGTTAATTAATTATAAAAATTTATATAATAAATGAATATTAATTTAAATATTTTATATATCACGCAAGCTTCAGATCTTTTGTATTATTCAATCAAATAATTGAAACGATCGTCAGTATTACCGACCATAACCTAAAATTCTTTTTTTTTTTAAATCACTTAGATTAATCATTAACCGATTGTTTTTAACCGATCTTTTGTATTACTCAATGAAATAATTGAAACTATCGTAAGTAACATGACTATTACCGAACATAACCTAAAATT
>NW_014570286.1:0-15843 GCF_001313835.1 Polistes canadensis
TGTCGCACGCGTCTCACGCCTTGGCAGGGCCGTACGCGCCTAGATGCTTCGCCCTACTAACTCGTTGCGTGGGATACGCAACATCTTGATTATATGAACATATAAGATTCCGCCGTTTGTTTATTAAAAATTAGGTATATATTCTAGAAGAATGGTAGTTTTAAGGTTATTTAAACTACTGTCCATCACTTGCAATTACTTCTTCCCATCTCTCAGGCAACATTCGGATCCCACGTTGGAAGGACCCCTTGTCTTTTAAAGCTATCCACGAATCAAACCAATTTTTGGTATCTTTATATAATTTAAACCGCTGCTCCGACAGAGCATGTGCCATGGACCCAAATAGGTGATAATCGGACGGTGCAATGTCTGGTGAATACTGCGGGTTTGGTTAAACTTCCCAATCAAGTGTTTCCAAATACTTTTTCACGGAAGCCGCTACATGTGGACGAGCATTGTCATAAAGGAGAATAATTTTTTTCTGTCTAGAATACTATTAAGGGCATTTTTCCTTCAAAGCTCTGCTCAATATCATTATTAGTGTTTGATAGAAGGCTTTGGTGATTGTTTTGCTCGGATTAGGCAACTCATAATACACTACACCCAGCTGATCCCACCAAATACACATCATGAGTTTTTCCCGTGAATATTCGGTTTTGCGGTTGCAGTTGACGCATGGCTTGCTAATCCATATGATTTTATTCTTTTGGGATTATCATAATGTATCCATTTCTCGAAACCAGTAATGATACGATTTTAAAAACCCTTTTTTATGTCTAGCAATCAGTATTTCACTTAAGCATAATCAGCGTTCAATATTTTTCGGCTATAATTCGTACGGAAACCAATTTCCTTGTTTATTAATCATTCCTAATGATTTTAAACGATGTGACACTGCTTGCTGAGTGACTTCTTATGTAACAGCAAGTTCTTTTTGTGTTTAAGATGAATCTTCCTCCAATATTTCCTCTAATTCTGCATCCTCGTAAATTTTTGCCTTCTACTGCGATCTTTGTCTTCTACGTCGAAATCACTGTTTTTAAACTTTTGAAACCACTCACGACACGTTCTCTTACTCAAAGCAGTCTCTCTATAAGGTTCTACAATCAATCGATGCGCCTCAGCAGCAGATTTCTTTATAATAAAGAAGTTACCTATTTTCCGCAAATGACGCTTATTTGGCTCAAATTTGGATATTTTAAACTAAAAAAATTATATTTTAATAATAAGAAATCAATAATGTAGGATTTTTGATGAGAAAACATTTTAATTACAACTTCTTATTATTAATACAAATGCAGATCCTCTCTCTTACAACGCTCAATACTAACTAACTGTCCTTTATTTCGTCCGTTGTCCCCGGTTACTTAATCTAACAAAATCCTATCACTCCTCGCTAACAAGGCAGCAACGCTCACCATATCTCCTACACTCGACCATTCTGCAGCGGTATCTGTCCCCAAATACCGTTTCGCATCACATTCATTTATTCGCATGAATTTCATTCACTCATGGTTATTTACATGTCTGTCATAATAATCACTAATCATCACTCGACTCACTATCACTCAACCCAATGTTTATGCTTTCAACCCACGGTTTCATTTAATCCGCCGATGTAGAAGTTTGTAAAGTACCCTCCAAATCACCTACCTTACGCACCACATATCGATCATTACGTAAGGCTTTTATTATCCGATACGGACCCAAATATTTTAATGCCACTTTCAAGCCTGGTACCAATTGCGTTCGCTTGATTGCCACCAAGTCATTCTCATTATATCGTTTTGCTTTGTTACGTCGTTTGTTATATTTTTTGATATTTTTTCGTTGCACTTTCTGCAACTGGTCTCGAACAGCATCTCTGAGTTCATACTTCGCTTCGGCTATTGAAGCCTTATCACTCGCGTACTCAGGAAATGATAGTCGGACAATACCACTAGATAACTTTGGCTTCTCTATCTCTTGCTCCTTCGACAGAKGTAAACATCTTGATCGCTGATAAACTGGCTCTTCGTCTTTTAGCATCAAACTCATTTTAACACCAACATTGCGCGCTTTCACCGGATTATAATTACTAATCGATTCTACTACTAATTCTTTATGCTCACTCGACGGAATGTGTGACTGATTCAATTCGTCTTTATCATAGATACAGTCTGTCGTTAAAACTTCAACTACCTCTCTGTTTTCCTCTTCGCCTCTCGATGGTTTGCTGATTGAAATTTTTCCACTTCTAATATTAATGTCCACCGCATCTAAGAAATCGGTCCCAATCACAATATCATGCTGCATTAATGTATCAGGTACCACTGAAATTTTAATTATGTATTGCTTACCATCAATTTCAATCCCTGTACAGAATTCTTCTAATGTTTTATTGTCTTTTGATCCTATTTCACGAAATTTAATCTTATTCGGTTTCATTCTAGGTGATCCTACTTGAATATACTCTGTAGCTCGAATTAAAGATATATCGCTTCCGGTATCGATTAGCGCGTTAATTCTCCGACCATTTATTATTACTTCCTTACAATATTCACTACGTACAGATCGCGAGATACTACATGAATCTTTGTTAGTAATACTGTTTCTAGGGCAATTAACCGCGATATGACCCAAATCTCTACATTCAATACACTTCATACCTCTACTCTTATATGGGCATTCCTCGCTAAAATGACCCCTCGCACCGCAATTTTTACACCTCAAACAGTTCTCTGATACGCTACCTATCTTTTCTCTAACGCTTACGTCTATGTTGCTTTGACACGTCGTCGTGTTGACCATCTCCGTCTGTTGCGGGCGTCCCCGCAATGATATATGCTCGAACGCGTTCAGAAGAGATTCCTTCCTTTTATGACTATGCACCCTTGCTTGATCCCGTGGCAACTGATCTGGTATTCCAGCGATGATGAATTCGATCATTTCTTCTTCGTCAATCTCTATCCGGTTCGCCAATATGATCTTCTCATGGAAATAATCGCTAAAAGACTCGTCACGCTTCCAAACACGTTCCTGGAACTTTGTTCGCAAGGTCATCTTTCTGATTCGCTGATGGAACATTTTTCGCAACTTCATCCACTGTGAGATGCAGGTATTCTCGCCGCGATCTAAACCACTCTATCGCTCGCCCCTTCAAACGCTGTAATATCATCACTTTAGCCTGGTCTTTGGTCAAATGATACATGTCACGCAGGTAGTTTACGTGRTCTTCCCATATTGTAAACTCATTTACCTCTCTTTCAAAATATCCAATCAATTCAATAACAGCTTTTAACGATAATTTACTTATCTCCGTTTGTGCAGGTGACCGGTTTGTCTCTTCCAACCTGTAAAATTGACTCATAGCAGGACGTTGTGTCCTTCGCAGGATCTCTATTTTCTTTCGCACTAATTCCACTTTTCGTTCTGCTATCTCCTTCTCTTTTCGAAAGATTCCCATCTCTCGTCTTAAAAGCGCAAGCTAATCCATACTTCCACTTGCCGCGGCTATAGTTACGTTCCGCGTTTCTTTGACATCCCTCCTCGCAATACTGTCTCCTATCACCAAATTTTCCGATGGATCAGCTTCCATAAGGCGAGCTATCAACTACCTTTTAACACCAGTCGTGGCAAGTCCCAAAGCTGCCTACTTCTCCTTCAATTCTGATACTAAAAATTCTGAAGGCGCTTTACGTACGACACTCATGATTTTTTTTTTCTCTTCTATTCTGTTTTGCATACACGACTCTCTGTTACGCTGTTCAACGCTAATTCTACACTATCGCAAAAGTTCACACCAATTCACTATCACAAAAGTTCACACCAATTCGCTATCGCAGTATTCGCTGTTATTTTTCCGTAATCCTACTCTTCGCACGCTGCAGCTCCTCAATCCCGGACGAGCCCCCAATTTTGTAGGATTTTTGATGAGAAAACAGTTTAATTACAACTTTTTATGATCAATACAAATGCAGATCCTCTCTCTTACAACGCTTAATACTAACTAAGTATCCTTTATTTCGTCCGTTGTCCCCGGTTACTTAATCTAAAAAAATCCTATCGCTCCACGCTAACAAGACGGCAACGCTCACCATATCTCCTACAACAATATTAACAAGTTATGTGGTTCATAAACGGCCAAACTAATTTTAAAGCAGGATATCATCTGCAAAAGTTAACAGAAACTCTGCGCCGCGCTATCTACATTAAAACGCCGGGAACTTATTTGTAAACCTAATAATAAAATAATTATTTTCTGTTTTCTTTGACTGCAGTTGTCGTAAAATAAATGATATATGCCAGATATTATTCGAAATAACACTTTTCATGGGTTAGTATACCCTTGAAACTTGATAGAAAATGTTTTATAGCATTTGTTTTATAGCATTTCTTTAGATATCTGATAGTTTCCACTAATAATTCTTCTATAAAGCAGCGAAAACTTTTCTTAAATATATTAAAAAGTTTTTAGCGAAGGTACAATGTTCTATTAGAAACATTTCAAAATGGATGTCAGGTTGACTACAATCTAGTTTCGACGAAAAAAAATTGAATTCTAAACGTAAAGTAACCAAAAAATGTCGAATAAATATGATTTTTTTCTTTTTTCTTGATTGCAGTAGTCCAAATATAAATTAAGTTTGCATAATTCTTTCGGACTTAACACTTTTTATTTGTAAGTATACGCTTTAAAGCTCGAGAAAAAACGTATTATAGCGTCTGTTAAATAGCACTTTTTTAGATTGTATTTATTTTATAACTACGATCTAATCCAGAAAATAGCGGAAATTTCTTTTTAAATATAATAATACATTTTTAGCAACGGTACAAATGTGCTACTAGAAACAAAACAGAATGAACGTCAGGTTTACTACTATCGAGTTTTGACAAAAAAGAATTTAATTCTTTACGTAATGTTACCAAAAAATGTTGTAATAAAATGATTTTTTCTCTTTTTTTGTACTGCAGTTGTTAAAATATAAATGTTATTATCTAGATTTTATTGGATTAATCACTTTTCATTTGTTAGTATAAGCTATAAAACTTGAAAGAAAATGTTTCATAGCTTTTGTTGTACAGCATTTTTTTAGATATTTGATTGTTTTTACTTATAACTAATCTAGAAAGCAGCGAAAACTTTTCTTGAAAATATTAAAAAGTTTTTAGCAAAGGTACAATAAGCTATTAGAAACATTACAGAATAGATGTCATGTTGACTACAATCGAGTTTCGACAAAAAATAGTAGAATTCTAAACGTAAAGTAACCAGAAAATGTCGAATTATAATGATTTTTTTCCTTTTTCTTGACTGCAGTTGTCCAAATATAACCTAAGTTTGCATAATTCTTTCGGACTTAACACTWATTATTTGTAAGTATACGCTTTAAAGCTTGAAAGAAAACGTAATAATGCGTCTGTTAAATAGCACTTTTTTAGATTGAATTTATTTTATAACTATGATTTAATCCAGAATGTAGCGGAAATTTCTTTTTAAATAAAATAATACATTTTTAGCAACGGTAAAAATGAACTACTGGAAACTAAACAGAATAGATATTTGGTTGACTACAATCGAATTTCATCAAAATTTAATGGAATTTTACACGGGAAGTAACCAAAAAAAATGTGTAATAAAATGATTTTTTCCCTTTTTTTTGGACTGCAGTGGTTAAAATATAAATTTTATTTGCTAGATATTATTCGAACTAAAACTTTTCACTTGTTAGTATAAGCTTTAAAACTGAAAAGAAAATGTTTTATAGCTTTTGTTCTATAGAATTTCCTTAGATATCTGATAGTTGTTACTATTTATTAATCCTAAAATCAGCGAAAACTTTTCTTAAATATATTAAAAAGTTTATAGCGAAGGTATAATGTGCTATTAGAAATATTACAGAACGGATGTCAGGTTGACTACAATCGAGTTTCGACGAAAATGAATTAAATTCTAATCGTAAAGTAATTAAAAAATGTAGTACTGAAATGATTTTTTTCCTTTTTCTTGACTGCAGTAGTCCAAATATAAATGATGTTTGCATAATTTTTTCGGTCTTAGCACTTATTATTTGTAAGTATACGCATTAAAGCTAGAAAAAAAACGTTTCATTGCGTCTGTTAAATAGCATTTTCTTAGATTGTATTTATTTTATAACAACGATTGAATCCAAAAAGTAGCGAAAATTTCTTTTTTAATATAATAATACATTTTCAGCATCTGTAAAAATGAATTACTAGAAACTAGACAGAATAGATGTTTGGTTGACTTCAATCGAATTTTTTTAAAATTTAATGATATTTTACACGTGAAGTAACCAAAAAAAGTTGTAATAAGAAGATTTTTTCTTTTTTTTTGGACTGCAGTGGTTAAAATATAAATTTTATTTGCTAGATATTATTCGAGCTAAAACTTTTTATGTGTTAGTATACGCTTTAAAACTTGATAGAAAATGTTTTATAGCTTTTGTTCTATAGCATTACTTTAGAAATCTGATAGTTTCTACTAATAATTAATCTATAAAGAAGCAAAAACTTTTCTTAAATATATTCAAAAGTTTTTAGCGAAGGTACAATGTGCTATTAGAAACATTACAGAATTGATGTCCGGTTGACTACAATCGCGTTTTGACGAAAAAGAATTGAATTCTAAACGTAAAGTAACCAAAAAATTTCGAAATAAAATGATTTTTTTCCTTTTTCTTGACTGCAGTTGTCCTAATATAAATTAAATCAGAATAATTCTTTGGGACCTATTATTTGTAAGTTTACGCTTTAAAACTTGGAAGAAAACGTTTCATAGCGTCTGTTAAATAGCACTTTTTTAGATTGTATTTATTTTATAACTACAATTTAATCTAGAAAGTAGCGGAAATTTTTATTTAAATATAATAATACATTTTTAGCAACAGTACAAATGTGGTACTAGAAACAAAACAGAATGGACGTCAGGTTTACTACAATCGAGTTTTGACGAAAAAGAATTGAATTTTTCACGTAATGTAACAAAAAAATGTTGTAATAAAATGATTTTTTTCCTTTTTCTCGACTGCAGTAGTCCAAATATAAATGATGTTTGCATAATATTTTCGGTCTTAGCACTAATTATTTGTAAGTATACGCTTTAAAGCTAGAAAAAAAACGTTTCATGGCGTCTGTTAAATAGCACTTTCTTAGATTGTATTTATTTTATAACTACGATTTAATCCAGAATGTAGCGAAAATTTCTTTTTAAATATAATAATACATTTTTAGCAACAATACAAATGTGCTACTAGAAACAAAACAAAATAGACGTCAGGTTTACTTCAATCGAGTTTTGACGAAAAAGAATTGAATTCTTCACGTAATGTATCCAAAAAATGTTTTAATAAAATGGTTTTTTCTTATTTTTGGATTTTAGTTGTTAAATTATAAATGTTATTTGCTAGATTTTATTGACCAAAGTCTTTTCATTTCTTAGTATACGCTTTAAAACTTGAAAGAAAATGTTTTATAGCGTATGTTCTAAAGCATTTCTTTAGATATTTGATAGTTTTCACATATAATTAATCTAGAAAGTAGCAAAAACTTTTCTTAAAAATATTGAAAGCTTTTTAGCGAAGGTACAACGTGCTATTAGAAGCATTACGGAATGGATGTCAGGTTGACTACAATCGAGTTTCGACGAAAAAGAATTGAATCCTAAACGTAAAGTAACCAAAAAATTTCGTAATAAAATGATTTTTTTCCTTTTTCTTGACTGCAGTGGTCCAAATATAAATTAAATTAGCATAAATCTTTAGGACTTAACACTTATTATTTGTAAGTATACGCTTTAATACTTGAAAGAAAACGTTTCATAGCGTATGTAAAATAGCACTTTTTGATATTGTATTTATTTTATAACTACAATTTAATCCAGAAAGTAGCGAAAATTTCTTTTTAAATACAATAACACATTTTTAGCAACTGTAAAAATAAACTACTTGAAAATAGACAGAATAGATATTTTGTTGACAACAATCTAATTTCTTCAAAATTTAATGGAATTTTACACGTAAAGTAACCAAAAAAAGTTGTAATAAAATGATTTATTCTCTTTTTTTGGACTGCTGTGGTTAAAATTTAAATTTTATTTGCTAGATATTATTCGAACTAACACTTTTCATGTGTTAGTATACGCTTTAAAACTTGAAAGAAAATGTTTTCTAGCTTTTGTTCTATAACATTTCTTTAGATATCTGATAGTTGGTACCAGTAATTGATCTAGAAAGCAGCGAAAATTTTTAATAAATATATTGAAAAGTTTTTAGCGACGGTACAATGTGCTTTTAGAAACTATACAGAAAAGATTTTTGGTTTACTACAATCGAATTTTGTTAAAATATAATTAAAAGCTACACGAAAAGAAACCAAAAAAAGTTGTATAAAGTGTACATATAAGATTCTGCCGTTTGTTTATTAAAAATTAGGTATTTATTCTAGAAGAATGGTAATTTTAAGGTTGTTTAAACTACTGTCAATCACTTGCAATGACTTTTTTCCATCTCTCAGGCAACATTCGGATCCCACGTCGGAAGGACTCCTTGTCTTTTGAGGCTATCCACGAATCAACCCAATTTTTTGTATCTTCATATTATTTGAACCGCTGCTCCGACAAAGCGTGTGCCATTGACCGAAATAAGTGATAATCGGACGGTGCAATGTCTAGTGAATACGGCGGGAGGGTTTAAACTTCCTAATCAAGTTTTTCGAAATACTTTTTCTCGGAAGCCGCTACATGTGGACGAGCATTGTCATGCAGGAGAATAATTTTTTCCTGTCTAGAATACTATTAAGGGCATTTTTCCTTCAGAGCTCTGCTCAATCTCATTAATAGTGTTTAATAGAAGGCTCTGGTGATTGTTTTGCTCGGATTAGGAAACTCATAATACACTACACCTAGCTGATCCCACCAAATACACATCATGAGTTTTTCCCGTGAATATTCGGTTTTGCTGTTGATGTTGACGCATGGCTTGGTAATCCTTATGATTTTATTTTTTTTGGATTATCATAATGTATCCATTTCTCGTAACTAGTAATGATACGATTTAAAAAACCATTTTTTATGTCTAGCAAGCAGTATTTCACTTAGGCATAATCAGCGTTCAATATTTTTCGGCTTTAATTCGTACGGAACCAAATTTCCTTTTTTTTTAATGATTCCTAATAATTTTAAACGATGAGACACTGCTTGCTGAGTTACTTCTTATGTTACAGCAAGTTCTTTCTGTGTTTAAGATTAATCTTCCTCCAATATTTTTCTAATTCTGCATCCTCGTAAATTTTTGCCTTCCACTGCGATCTTTGTCTTCTACGTCGAAATCACCGTTTTTAAACTTTTAAAACCACTCACGAAACGCTCTCTCACTCAAAGCAGTCTCACTATATGCTTCTACGAGCAATCGATGCGCCTAAGCAGCAGATTTCTTTACATTAAAAAAGTAAACTAATAATTCCTGCAAATAACGCTTATTTGGCTCAAATTTGGACATTTTCAACTAAAAAAAATTATATTTGACCAATAAGAAATCAATAATAATAATAAGTTATGTGGTTCTTAAACGTCCAAACTAATTCTTAAGCAGGATATGATCGGCGAAAGTTAACAGAAGCTCTGCGCCGCGCTATCTACATTAAAACGACAGAAACTTATTTGTAAATCTAATAATAATATAAGTTTTTTCTATTTTCTTTGACTGCAGTTTTTGTAAAATAAATGATATATGCCAGATTTTTTTGGAATTAACACTTTTTATTTGTTAGTATACGCTTTAAAACTTGAGAGTAAATGTTTTATAGCTTTTGTTCTATAGCATCTCTTTAGATATCTGATAGTTTTTACTAATAATTTTTCTAGAAAGCAACGAAAATTTTTTTAATATATTAAAAAGTTTCTAGCGACGGTACAATGTGCTATTATGAACAAGACAGAATGGATGTCAGGTTGACTAAAATCAAGTTTCAACGAAAAAGAATAGAAATCTACACGTAATGTAACAAAAAATGTCGTAATAGAATGATTTCTTTTTTTTTTCTGGATTGTAGTAGTCCAAGTTTAAATGATGTTTGCATAATTCTTTCGGACTTAACACTTTTTATTTGTAAGTATGCGCTTTAAGTCTTGAAAACAAACATTTAATAGCGTCTGTTAAATAGCACTTTTTTAGATTGTTTTTAATTTTTACCTACGCTTTAATCCAGAAAGTAGAGAAAATTTCTTTTTAAATATATTGAAAATTTTTTAGTGTTGGTTAAAATGTGCTTTTAGAAACTATACAGAAAAGATGTTTGGTTGATTACAATCGAATTTCTTCGAAATATAAATTAATGCTACACGAAAAGTATCCAAAAAATGTTGTAATAAAATAATTTTTTTTCTTTTTTTGTACTGCAGTTGTTAAAATATAAATGTTATTTGCTAGATTTTATTAGACCGAACACTTTTCATTTGTTAGGATACGCTTTAAAACTTAATAAAAAATTCTTTATATCTTTTGTTATAAAGCTCTTTTTTGAAATTTTATAGTTTTTAACTGTAGTTTTAATCCTGAAAGTAGCAAAAATTTTTTTTTAAATATAATAATACATTTTTTGCTACGGTAAAAATGATCTAATAGCAAGTAAACAGAATGGACGTCAGGTTAACTACAATCGACTTTAGTTAAAAAAGAATTAAATTTCTAACGTAAAGTAACACAAAAAAGTTGTAATAAAATGATTTTTTCTCTTTTTTTTAGCTGCAGTTGTTAAAATATAAGTGTTATTTGCTAGATTTTATTGGACTTAACACTTTTCATTTGTTTGTATACGCTTTAAGACTTGAAAGAAAATGTTTTACAGCTTTTGTTCTATAGCATTTCTTTAGATATCTGATAATTTTCACTAATAATTAATCTAGAAAGTAGCAAAAACTTTTCTTAGATATATTGACAAAATCATAGCGAAGGTACAATGTGCTATTAGAAACAAGACAGAATGGATGTCAGGTTAACAACAATCGAGTTTAGACGAAAAAGAATTTAATTCTACACGTAATATAACCAAAAAATGCCGTAATAAAATGATTTTTTTGTTTTTTCTTGACTGCAGTAGTAAAAATATAAATGATGTTTGCATAATTCTTTCGGATTTATCACTTTTTATTTGTAAGTATACGCTTTAAAGCCTGAAAATAAACGTTTCATAGCGTAGGATAAATAGCACTTTTTTAGATTGTTTTTAATTTTTAACTACGCTTTATCCAGAAGATAGCGAAAATTTCTTTATAGGTATATTAAATATTTTTTAGCGAATGTAAATATGTGCTTTTAGAAACTATACAGAAAAGATGTTTGGTTTACTACAACCAAATTTTGTTGAAATATAATTGAATGCTACTCGAAAAGTAACCATAAAAAGTTGTAATAAAATGATTTTTTTCTGTTTTCCTCGACTGCAGTTGTTGTAATATAAATGATATATGCTAGTTTTATTGGATCGAACACTTTTCATTTGTTACTATACGCTTTAAAAATTGTTAGAAAATTTCTTATAGATTTTGTTATATAGGTCTTTTTTAGAATTTTTTTATAGTTTTTAACAACGATTTAATCCAGAAAGTAGCGAAAATTTCTTTTTAAATATAATAATACATTATTAGCAACGGTAAAAATGAACTACTAGATACTAAACAGAATAGATATTTGGTTGACTACAATCGAATTTCTTCAAAATATAATTGAATTCTAAACATGAAGTACCTATACAAAGTTGTGATAATGTGATTTTTTTTCGTTTTTCTAGACAGCAGTTGTTGTAAAATAAATGATTAATGCTAGATTTTATTAGCAATAACACTTTTTATTTGTTATTATTCGCTTTAAAATTTGAAAGAAAACGTTTTATTGCTTTTGTTTTATGGCTCTTTTTCAGAAATTTTATAATATTTATCTACAGTTTTATTCCTGAAAGTAGCAATAACTTCTTTTTAAATATATTATAACATTTTTAGCAACGGTACAAATGTGCTACTAGAAACAAAACAGAATAGACGTCAGGTTTAATACAATCGAGTTTTGACGAAAAAGAATTGAATTCTTCACGTAATGTAACCAAAAAATGTTGTAATAAAATGATTCTTTCTCATTTTTTGGACAGCAGTTGTTAAAACTTAAATATTTTTTGCTAGATTTTATTGGACTTAACACTTTTCATTTGTTAGTATACGCTTTATAACTTTAAAGAAAATGTTTTATAGCTTTTGTTCTACAGCATTTCTTTAGATATTTGATAGTTTTTACTTATAATTAATGTATAGAGCAGCGACAACTTTTCTTAAATATATTAAAAAGGTTATAACGAAGGTTCAATGTGCTATTAGAAACATTACAGAATAGATGTCAGGTTCACTACAATCGAGTTTCGACGAAAAAGAATTGAATTCTAAACGTAAAGTAACCAATAAATTTCGTAATAAAATGATTTTTTTCCTTTTTCATGACTGCAGTTGTCAAAATATAAATTAAATAAGCATAATGTTTTAGGACTTAACACTTATTATTTGTAAGTATACGCTTTAAAGCTTGAAAGAAAACATTTCATACCGTCTGTTAAATAGCACTTTTCTAGATTGTATTTATTTTATACCTACGATTTAATTTGGAAAGTAGCGGAAATTTTTTTTTAAATATAAAAATATGTTTTTTGCAACGGTAAAAATGATCTACTAGCAACTAAACAGAATAGACGTCAGGTTTACTACAATCGAGTTTTGCTGAAAAAGAATTGAATTCTTCTCGTAAAGTATCAAAAAAAAGTTGTAATAAAATGATTTTTTCTCTTTCTTTGTACTGCAGTTGTTTAAGTATAAATGTTATTTGCTAGATTTTATTGGACCAAACACTTTTCATTGGTTAGTATACGCATTAAAACTTGAAAGAAAATGTTTTATAGCGTTTGTTCTACAACATTTCTTTAGATATTTGATAGTTTTTACTTAGAATTAATCTAGAAAGCAGCGAAATCTTTTTTTAAATATATTGAAAAGTTCTTAGCGAAGGTACAATGTGCTATTAGAAACATTACAGAATGGATGTCAGGTTGACTACAATCGAGTTTCGACGAAAAATAATGGGACTCTAAACGTAAAGTAACTCAAAAATGTAGTAATAAAATGATTTTTTCCCCTTTTCTTGACTGCAGTAGTCCAAATTTAAATGATGTTTGCATAATTTTTTCAGTCTTAGCACTTATTATTTGTAAGTATACGCTTTAAAACTTGAAAGAAAACGTTTCAAAGCGTCTGTTAAATAGCAGTTTTATAGATTGTATTTATTTTATAACTACGATTTAATCCAGAAAGTAGCAGAAACTACTTTTTAAATATAATAATACATTTTTAGTAACGGTAAAAATGAACTAATGGAAACTAAACAGAATAGATATTTTGTTGACTATAATCGAATTTCTTCAAAATATAATTGAATTCTTAACGTGAAGTAACCAAAAAAAAGTATTAATAATTTAATTTCTTTTTTTAACTGCAGTTGGTAAAATATAAATGTTATTCGCTAGATTTTATTGGACTAAACACTTTTTATTTGTTAGTATACGCTTTACAACTTGAAAGAAAATGTTTTATAGATTTTGTTCTACAGCATTTCTTTAGATATTTGATATTTTTTACTTATAATTAATCTAGAAAGCAGCGAAATCTTTTTTTAAATATATTGAAAAGTTCTTAGCGAAGATACAATGTGCTATTAGAAAAATTACAGAATGGATGTCAGGTTGACTACAATTGAGTTTCGACAAAAAAGAATTGAATTTTAACCGTAAAGTATTTAAAAAATGTAGTAATAAAATAATTTTTTTTCTTTTTCTTAACTGCAGTATTCCAAATATAAATGATGTTTACATAATTTTTTCGGACTTGGCACTTATTATTTGTAAGTATACACTTTAAAGCTTAAAGAAAACGTTTCATAGCGTCTGTTAAATAGCAGTTTTATAGATTGTATTTATTTTATTACTACGATATAATCCAGAAAATAGCGGAAATTTCTTTTTAAGTATAATGATACATTTTTAGCTACTGTAACAATGAACTACTAGAAACTATACAGAATAGATGTTTGGATTACTACAATCAAATTTCTTCAAAATATAATGGAATTTACACGTGAAGTAACAAAAAAAATTGTAATAACATTATTTTTTTTTTTTTTGACTGCAGTTGTTAAAATATAAATTTTATTTGATAGATATTATTCGACCTATCACTTTTCATGTGTTAGTATACGCTTTAAAACTTGAAAGAAAATGTTTAATAGCTTTTGTTCTATAGCATTTCTTTAGATATCTGATAGTTTTCACTAATAATTAATCTAGAAAGCAGCGAAAACTTTTCTTGAAAATATTGAAAAGTTTTTAGCGAAGGTACAATGTGCTATTAGAAACATTACAGAAGAGATGTCAAGTTGACTACAATCGAGTTTCGACAAAAAAGAATCGAATTATAAACGTAAAGTAACTAAAAATGTCTTAATAAAATTATTTTATTCTTTTTTCTTGACTGCAGTAGACCAAATATAAATTAAGTTAGCGTAATTCTTTCGGTCTTAACACTTATTATTTGTAAGTATACACTTAAATGCTTGAAAGAAAACGTTTTATAGCGTCTGTTAAATAGCAGTTTTATAGATTGTATTTATTTTATTACTACGATATAATACAGAAAATAGCGGAAATTTCTTTTTAAGTATAATAATACATTTTTAGCTACTGTAACAATGAACTACTAGAAACTATACAGAATAGATGTTTGGTTTACTACAATCGAATTTCTTCAAAATATAATGGAATTTTACACGTGAAGTAACTAAAAAAATTGTAATAACATTATTTTTTTTTTTTTTGACTGCAGTTGTTAAAATATAAATGCTATTTGATAGATATTATTCGAACTAACACTTTTCATGTGTTAGTATACGCTTTAAAACTTGAAAGAAAGGGTTTAATAGCTTTTGTTCTAAGGCATTTCTTTAGATATCTGATAGTTTTCACTAATAATTATTCTAGAAAGCAGCAAAAACTTTTCTTTAATATATTGAAAAGTTTTTAGCGAAGGTACAATGTGCTGTTAGAAAGATTACAGAATTGATGTCAGGTTGGCTACAATCGAGTTTCGTCGAAAAAGAATTGAATTCTAAACGTAAAGTAAACCAAAAATTTCGTAATAAAATAATTTTTTTCCTTTTTTTTGACTGCAGTTGTCCAAAAAAAAATAAATTAGCATAACTCTTGAGGACTTCACACTTATTATTTGTAAGTATAAGCTTTAAAGCTTGAAAGAAAACGTTTCATAGCGTCTGTAAAATAGCACTTTTTTATATTGTATTTATTTAAAGCTACGATTTAATCCAGAAAGTAGCGAAAATTTCTTTTCAAATATAATAATACATTTTTAGCAACTGTAAAAATGAACTACTAGAAACTATACAGAATAGATATTTTGTTGACTACAATCGAATTTCTTCTAAATATAATGTAATTTTACATGTGAAGTAACTAAAAAAAATTTGAATAAAATAATTTTTTTTTTTTTGGTCTGCAGTGGTTAAAATATAAAATTTATTTGCTAGATATTATTCGAACTAACACTTTTCATTTGTTAGTATACGCCTTAAAACTTAATAGAAAACTTTTTACAGCTTTTTATATATAGCATTTCTTTATGTATCTGATAGTTTAAAACTACGGTTTAATTCAGAAAGTAGTAAAAATGTCTGTATTAAATATATTTAAACATCTTTATCGACGGTTAAAATGTTCTACTAGAAACAAAACAGAATGGATGTC